>NC_056725.1:1568729352-1568956852 GCF_019279795.1 Protopterus annectens
CACATTTTCACTGTGCAGTCTGTACTGTACCATATTGATATGTGATTGGTGTTCCTGCTACAACTGTCTTCCATTGACATGCCCTCATCTGCTGTACATTGGGTTGTTCCACCTGTCCTCTTTCCCTGTGTTCATTCCTACAATTCATCTGTGTGCATACACTTCCTCTGAGTGTTTATTTAACATGGCAATCCATGTACATTCACAGATCATTTACACAACTTCTGTACAGAATGTCTGGAATGGGATTTCACAATACTCTGCACTGTATATACTGTCCTTTACTGGGTTTGGACCATATACATAACTATATGCATAGCTGGCATTGGGCATAAACCAACTAGGCAGCCGCCTATGGTGCCGGTCTTGCAGGGGCACTTTTCCGGTATTTATTTGGTGTAAGTAGACCAGGATGGGGGCACGAGGTAGTGTGATGGGGGGCACCAAGGAGCCCTTTTGCCTAAGCCACCAGTTGACCTAGTGCCGCTCCTGACTATATGTTAAGCTCTGGTAATCATTGTGGCATTCTGTGCAATCCTGCTAACCTACTGTGCTCTGAGATAAACAGGTTTGCTATCTGTGCTGCTTTACTTGGTTTCCTGGCTGTCAAACTGCACTTGTTTACATTTAAGCACAATGTGCAGAATGAATATGTAATTCGCACTGCTGCTCACCGCACATCATCACACATACACATGAAAACTCCATGTAGGCTTTACTGACTCCCAGGGTATACATATATATTTGTTTTTATTCAAATCTAATAGACATTTGCCTGATTCCAATGGAAGAAGGAGTAGTGTGTGTGTGTGTGTGTGTGTGTGTGTGTGTGTGTGTGTGTGTGTGTGTGTGTGTGTGTGTGTGTGTGTGGGTCTATGTATGCGTGCACATATGTGGTGCATCTGCTGATAAACTATAACAAAATAAGGGCTATAAAGAGTATTTCACTGTTTCATCAATAAAATTCATATTAAGAGCAGTTTCCGCTTAGTTCTTCCACATACTCTGATTATCCTCTCAGAATAACCTCTTTTGGGTAGGCTACACCTCATTTAATAGTGGCATAAATTGTCTAATTATGAATGAGTCAGTCATTCTATTTTTTCTAAAATGTATCAGTTTTAATAAGCCCTTTATGACAGGGTACATTAAAGAACACTTACTTGCAATCTAATGACACACACTTTCTATTTGGCATAATGACTGTATCTCTCCCACTAAATTGCACTTTTCTGAAAGGTTACACCTCCTAGGACTATGAAAAAGTATTGGAAATCTGATTGCCTCCATGGTATAGAGAGGTCTATTTCAGAAAACTGAAAAACCAAAAGACGGAAAATTCAAAATACTAAATGATGGAATTTTCCCCTTTTCCACTGTTGTGTGATCTGGGAATTGGTATATATAGTTATCAGGGGGTGTGGGGGTCCCCTGCATGAAAAATGTAGTCTGTATTTTGAATTTTCAGTCTTTTGGGATTCAGTCTTATGGTTTGTTAGTCTTCTGAAGTAGACCCATATAGAGTGATGAAGGCATGACTGTGACCCAGATAGCATGAGCCCCATTAGCAGCTAACAGTGTGGCCTGGTGAGGTCAGTAGTAAGTGGCTAATGCCACCCACCCTGGGTGGAGGGTGATAGTCTATATGTCTTCATATGCCAATACCTGATTGTGAGAGTAGTACGTAGCATGCATGATGCATGCTGGTAACATGCGCTTGTTCCTGTCAAGCTTTATGCACAAAGTAACCTTCACAGAGGATGTACAGGGATGTGCATGCTCACATGGCAAGGCACAACAGGCCATCATATATGCCAGTGTACATGGCATCAACCAGGGGAAGGGTTAGGGCAATAAAAACAAAAACCCTGATAGCTGCTTGAATGATAGCTTTCCTTTGATTGGTTATCATATGCCAGGATGTACTAGACTAAATGTCTGAGGACAGCTGAAGACTGCCAGATAGCAGGAATAAAAAAAATAGAAACTTTCTAACATAACACACACAGTAATTTGATTTTTATGGAGGTGGCTCAGTTAATTTTCAAACACAGAACATGTCTTCAGAATAAGGTCTTTCTTAAGGATACAACTTATTAGTTTGTGGCCAAATGGCATACATTGTTTATCAGTGTAAAAGGTCCAAAAATTATTATACCATATCAAGGCAATTCAGTTTATTACACAGCCCTTCCTCCAAACACATACACACACACACACACACACACACACACACACACACACACACACACACACACACACACACACACACACATACATACACACACACACATACACACAGACATATATTGTACACATGCATACATGCACGCAAACACACACACACGCATACACTTTTCTTGCACAGAATATCTGTGATCAATTACAAGCATTGTTGATTGTAATCAAGTAATAGTCAATGTGTCGAAAATAAAGGCTTTGCAGAAGTGCTCCAACCCCGAATCCTAGAATTGCACATTTATGATTGGCTATGCCTTTGCTTCTCTGATTGGGATAAACTGAAACTATCAAAAGGAATTTTGTAGATAACCAAAACAAATTAACTCACAGAGCATGTCTATGTCTCTCACTTTTTGCCCCAGAATTATCACATTTTTACTGGTTACATTTCTGGTGATTTGACTGGAATCAAATGATATGCATTCTACCAAACAAATGCTGTAATGTTTTCTAGTTAGCTTGTGAGTTGGCAGGATGGCACCCATGTAAGTGGTCAAATCTGCATGTTGATCCTCTATGCATCTTTACAGCTATCAGATATAATGAGCATTCAGCCAGCAAATCTAATCAAACTACAACCAGTTGGCTCATGAATACCAAAAGAATATCACTGCACTACTCTCACATCAGTGAGATAAGACTTGTAAAGAAAGGGCAATGAGATAGGAATGGGTTGAGTACTGAGGATTGTGCTCATATGTGTGGCTCAGAAAGGATACCACTAAACTACAGAATATGCAAGTAGCACCTTTCAACCAGACAAACTTTGCCTGTTAATATACAGGGTAACTTTGTAAAAGGGTGTATGAATGATAAGAACTGTGGTTACAGACCTAGACTGGTGATATCACTCAGCTACACTTCACAGCGCTACTCTATTTTATCTGTAACTCTGAACTTTGAAGTAACACTTGTTTTTTTATCTCATGGGATATGACAATCTGAAGGGAATGCTTTATCCATTTAATAATAGCTATTTAGGCATCTCACAAAATATGGAAAAAAATAAAAACACACAGCCCTAATACTGACATGGGCAAGCAGACAAACTGAACTGAAGAGATCTCACTAAATGAGCGAAATAATAGAAAGTTAAATTTGAAAACTAAAAAAAAAAGAAGTAGACCAACCGACCACAGCTGACAAAAAGAAATAAAATGTATTTATAAAAGAACAATAACGGTGAGCACTTTCATGCAATAAATTTCCTTCATCAGACCAAGATAACAAACAAAATATGCACATCCATATAAATAACAAAGGCAATTAACTTAATGAACCAATTTACGTGCCTTAAGCTCAGGTTTGAAAGGTACACTAACATTCAGGTCAGGAGCTCTGTATGCTTGTAAACTAATTATCCAGTTCATTTCTGCTTCTCCCACTTTATTAACCATATCACCACTTCTCAAATTATTAATAAGCATCTATAATAATAAAAAAAAAAATCTGTGTGCAGGAAAAGCATTTGCATGCTTAGCCAAGCATTGTTTAGATTTCTATACCTAATATCTCTAAGGTGCTCTAGAATATATTCCTTAAGGGGACAGTAGGTTTTGGCAATATAAAAACAAGTGCAGTTATTACAGATAGCTAAATATACCAAGTCTTTAGAAGTACAATCCGAATAAAACCTAGAAATAAACTTCCTACCTGTTAGTAGTTGTATAAAAAATACATCTATTAGATGTGTACATGCATGCTTTACAAGAACAGCATGCACAAGTACCTAACCTATCTGACACCATGAATTTAATACTATTCAAAGTCCCTAATGTATAACAAAGTTGTCTCTTTAAAGAAGGACGGTTCGTAAAACTAAAACTTGGTTTATCCCCAACAGCTTTTATAATACTTTCATTGGTTAAAAGAACCAGCCAGTTCTTCATAACTATATCACAAATCCTACTTGTGTTATTAGTGTAGGTAAGTCGCACCCTGGACCCCTTATATATGCACATTCTATGAGCATATTCCCTTCCTGCTGAGAAATAAGGTTTTGCCAGGTCACTTCTTGCATTAAATGTAGCTTTTATATTTGGACTGATATCAAACTCAGCATAACCTCTCACCTTAAAATTATCAGAAAAAGATGCCACTGCATGTCTTAAATCAGGATCATTAGTGCATAATCCAGAAACCCTATAAAACTGTCCCTTAACTACATTACGGAAAACGTGGCCTGGGTGCATACTAGTTATAAGTATGTATTTCTCCAAGTAGCCTTCTTAAACAGGCTAGTCTTCAGATGTCCATTGCTCAAGGCAAGGCCAATGTCGAGAAAATCAATTGATTCTTTAGAAGAAACAGTAAATTTCAGGAACTGGCTGGTAGTACTTAAATAAGTCTCAAAATCACCCAAAAGCTGAGGAGATTCATCCCGTAATAAACAAATATCATCAACAAATCTGCCATAATACTTAGTATGTGAAGAGAAAGCATGTGTACTCAAAATAAACTTCTTCTCCCAATGACCCATTAAAAGGTAGGCATAGCTATTGGCACAAACTGTGTCCATAGCTATGCCTAACCTCTGAATATGAACACGATCACAAAAAAGAACACATTGTTCTCGAGAATTAAATCCAACAAGGAACAGATAAGAAAAATAAGCTCATTAAAAAATTGACTCTGCTTAGATAAATACATATGTACAGCTTCATCCCCTTCTAAATTGGGTATAATAGTAAACAAAGTCCACACATCCATTGCTACAAGAATGCATCCACTAATATCATTATCACAGACAATATCAAACAAAAATTATTAAAAAATGTTCCGTATCTGTCAGCACTGCAGGTGCTGTCTCAACAAAGGGCTTAAGATTCCGTTCAATAAAAATAGAGAGAGTTTCTTTTAACCAACCTTGACCCAAGCCAATAGGTCTAGAAGGTGGTTTATATAAAGATTTATGAATTTTAGGGAACCCCTGAATAATTGGAATAACAGGTTGCTCCACCTTAAAGAATTTATATAACTCATAGTCAATCGCATCACACATTAAAAGATCATACAAATCACTGCATACTTGGATATTAACTTATTAACATTAGACATACAAATCTCAGTATAGGTGCAATCATCTGACAAAACACAATTCATATTATTAACCTATAAAATAGTGTCTAAAATGGCAAGAACTCCTCCTTTATCAGCGTGTTTAACTTGTATAGTCTGCATGGTTCTAAACTGATTAAGAGCTTCCCATTCTTCCTCAGATAAATTGTAAAATGTTTTCAGGTGGGGAGTCTTAATAGAACTCAGTAAATCTGCTTCATATAACTTAAAAAAAAGATTCAAGGCAAGTGTTCAATACAGGGTTGAACAAACCAAGCTTCTTAAAACTATATTCATCATATAAATCATTGCCACACTCAGGATATATAGTCATCAGCATAACATTTCTTGCAATCTTAAATTCAGAATAGTGTCACTAAAACTAGAAGAACTAGACAGTATAAAGGACAAACCTCTACAAAGCTGTCTCTCCTGTGACAGAGTAAGTTCAATGGAAGAAATATTAACACCAAATGTTTCAGAAGTCGGATCATTCACTTCACATTCCACAACAAACCATTCCATTCCACTGACACCTTCCTCCTTTTCCTTCCCCTGCTCATCAAACATTGTCTTGCTGGCTTGTCCAGCGGCTTCATTGCTATTGGAAGGATTGGAAAAGGGGCTGAACTAGAATTGGAAGCTGGTATGGCTTATTTATGACAAGCCACCTGTACTAACTTGGTTCAGATTAGACCGTTGGAATCAGTTGGCAAATCAGAGGTAAACTTTCATGTATCAGCTAAAACATTCATATCCTTTTGCCCAGCAGAAGCAGTGATCTTCTTGGTGAAAACTCATGGCCAAACAAAACTATGACCATTTCTAAAATCAGTAATACCCTGCTCTACTTTCTTTTGCTTGTGTTGTTTAAGTTTATGTTCATGTAAACTAATGCTCCTATAAATATCTGCCGACTTAAGCAGACATGAGTCTGAAACATATGTAGATCTACTCCTCTGTAATGCAGATTCAGCAGCAGCTAACAATTCAGATTCAGTGGGTTTAAAATGCTTAAGTAGACGCATATAATTAAAGCTTGTTTCAATATTCAAAGCCTGCCACTTACATAACAATTCTGGGTAGAACTCACCATGGGTAGGCATTTTAAAGATTCGTAAACTCCTGGGAATTACTTTATTATGCAAACAGGCTTTGAAGTGAAGTCTCTGCCACTGAAGACTCTTTACTTTAAAAAGTTGATTTTCCAAATCCCTTAGTGAGGACAAGAAAATTTAGTTTCTTGCTGTGAAATATCGACATCCAAGGGTTAAACTTACAAAAGGGGGTTACCATCAATATTCAAACATTGATGATATTTTCTTATTATGGGATAGATCTCCTCAGCTTTTGATAATTTTCTGACTTATTTTAGGTACTACCAGCCAGTTCCTGAAGTTTACTGTTTCTTCTTATTCAAAAGAATTGATTGATTTTCTCAATGTTAGCCTTGCCTTGAGCAATGGACATCAGGAGACTAGTCTGTTTAAGAAGGCTACTTGGAGAAATACTTTATTATACAGACCTAGTATGCACACAGGCCATGTCTTCCATGATGTAATTAAAGGATAGTGGGTTTCTAAGTTATGTACGAATGATGCTGATTTTAGACATGCAGTGACATCTTTTCTGATTTAAGGCAAGATATTATTCTGAGTTTGAGGTCAGTCCGAATATAAAAGCTACATTTAGCGCAAGAAGTGATTTGGCAAAGCCTTATTTCTCAGCAGGAAGGGAACATGTCCATAGAAAGACCATATATAATAACACAAAAACAGAGAAAACTTCCAACTTCCACTGAAGGTGCTGAAGACAAAAAACAGCAACAGAGAAAAAGGACTTCAAAGCACCATCATGGCAGCAATACGGTTCTTCAGCTTCTAGTATCCCAAATAAACAGTCCAATAAAACAGAAGGTTTATTGACGAAATGAACGTTCAGAACAAATGGAGTACACAAACGAACAACAGATAAGTGCTTTTGGCTATTCAGCCTTCTTCAGATCATAAAACTTAATGCTAGTCCAACATTTAAAAAGAAAAATGTATCTAATCATGTCTTTGTTTCCCACATCCTAATTAACTAGAAACCAATAGTTATGGCTAAAATACTAATCACCCATAAGTAAAAAGGCAAAGATAAAAACCAATCAAAACATCAAAAATTGTTCCATTGATGAAATACCTAACCAACAGGATAACAAATTGATAGAAACATCATTGGTTCATAAAAACTACCAGGCGGAATAACTACACAATGGCGTTATCCTTTCATAGTGCGCATAGACATTTCAGATAGTGGAGCTGTATGCCTATCAATGTAGACACAGTATTCTGCTTAAAACATCCACCGATTGTTAAAACCATTTAACAAACAAAAATGGCAGAAAACATCATAGAAATCGGCGGTTTTAAAATACAAAATATAAAATTCTCCAGAAGCGATTCAATAACATACTTGCTTCTTGGGCACTACAAGCGAGTTCCTAACTATATAAACACAATACTATGCTTAGGATATCTACCAATTACTAAGACCATTTGCCAGACAAAAATCATCATAAAGAGGGGCGATTTTAAAAACACATACAAAACATAGACAAAATTCCCCAAAAATGATCCAAGCAGTCTAATAACATACTCGCTCCTTGGACACTACATGCAAGTTCCTTTGGTTGAAGCATGTAGTTGTCACAAAATAGCAATTTCATAGGCATTAATGCCATACCTCTTCGTGTCTTAAAATGCAAAGGTATGGAACATATATCAAGGGCACTATAGCATGCCTTCATTTCTCACAACATGGAAGGCCAACAGTTATTATAAATTACTGATTAACAAAAGTAAAAAGCCGAAGGGAAGACGAATCAAAATATCAGAAAAAAATCTATTGATGAAACATAACCAATAAGACAGCAGAATAATAAAGACATCATTGGTTCATAAGGACTACTGAATGAAATAACTGGCCAATGTCGCTGACTGATCAGTGTGTGTAAGCAGTCAAACAATGCTGTATATCTACCAATATAAACACAGTGCTCCACATGGGACATTCGCCAGTAGTAGGATCTATTAGCCAAAATCTTATACTGACAAAATTATAAGCACTATCATATATAGTGGCAAACCTACGTCACAACTCCCCAAGATTGATCCAAGCTATCAGGTTGTATAACCGTTCCTTAGTCATAGACAAAGATTTACAGTTAGTACACAGGTGACAAATCAACAAACAACTGTACTATGCCTCTTTCAGTCAAAACACCCATATATATATATATATATATATATATATATATATATATATATATATATATACATCAAAGAAATAATAAATAAATGTACAAATTGTGTAATCACGAAAAAAGCGATTCTGCAAGACATACGACCATAGCTCCATTTTCGTGACAGATGTGAAAATGTAAAACATAAACATAAGTTTCCTAGAACAGTTCTGGGTCCACACAAAAAATTGGTCAATAAAATAAACATAAATGAAACTAATTCATTCCTGATCAAATCTATTGGCATGATCAAAGGACACTTCAGTTAAACCTTAAAGGTACCTATATAAACAAAAGGTGCTCCAGTGGCATCAATTCATCACAGGAACCCACATCCAATCAGACGATGAAGTCTCAAACCAATTTCTAATTGTTCCTCCAGAATAACTTCTCCACTATTGGTTCAAAACTAACATTAGATGGAGCTCACACTCAATCAAATGGTATAATCTCACAACAGATACCGTATGCCCCTTAAGTAAACATTCTCTTTATAAGGTCCTTTAGTAGACTGACCAGTGGTTGGAGTGCCAGCATTAGCTCATTGTCAGTCAGTCTGTTAAATTTGAATATATATATATGAGCATGTCAACAAATAGTCATATATTAAAATTCCCAGACGACTAAAAAATCGAGCACGACCGGACTTGTGCAGATCAAATAAACATATGCGAACCAACAAAACTATCAATGTAATTTACTAACTTCAGCAAACATTAAGTGTTCTAAGGAAAGATCAACCAACCAATAACTGCAGTGTCAGCACTAGCTCCTGGGCAGCAGGTCTGTAGAATTAAATATGTACAGAGACACGACCAATCATAGATAGTAACCCCCAATTTGGTTCAACAGCCAAATACAGCCAAGCTGATAAGATGTATGGATTCACAAAGTCATCCATGCAAAATAAAATACTTCAATTCCTAAGTCGGACTACATCAGAACAAATAATGCATGCAGATCTTCATTCTTCTTCTTCTTCTATGAATTTCTCTAGAACATCCCATCCACTGATAAGAAATGAGTTAGTTGATCTAAGGATATAATAATAATAATGGTAGAAGTACAAATTCCTTGCTGAATAGAAGATACTGTCAACTGCTAAGTGTAAGATAGAAATATGATCCAAATAATGAATGCAGATCTTCATTTGTCTTCTTCTATGAATTTCTCTAGAACACCCCATCCACTAATGATAAGGAATGAGGTACTTGATCTGAGGATATAATAGTAATAGTAATAGTGAAAATACTAATTCCTTACTGAATAGAGGATACTGTCAACTGCTGGGTATAGGTAAGAATATGATCCGATCAACAGGGAAGTACCCTTTGGCATGGCAGGTCCAAATATTAAGGTTAAAATACAGTCTCTGCTCTTTACAGAAGGGCCTTCATAAAAAGGGGTCATACTAATAGCCTATAGCGTTCTTTCTAGCTTTCAGTATGGGTTTCAAAGGGACCACAGCGTTTAGACCAGGTTGATGATGAGCTTGTAAATTAACTCTGCAGCTGATCTCATGTAACTCCATGCAATTATTGATGTCACCTGCTCTATTTGTCACGGCCATCACTTCAAGTGCTTTAAACTTAAAATAATGTATGGGGTTGGCAAGATGATGCACTGCCAGTGCATTATTCTTATCTTTGTGTATAATAACACAAGTAGGATTTCTGATATAGTAAAGAAGGATTGGCTGGTTCTCTTAACCAATGAAAATATTATAAAAGTTGTTGGGGATACATCAAGTTTTAGTTTTAAGAACTGTCCTTCTTTAAAGAGACAACTTTGTTATACATTAGGGACTTTGAATAGTAATAAATTCTTTCTGTCAGATAGGCTGGGTATTTTTGCATGCCGTTCTTGTAAGGCATGCAAGTACATATCTAATAGACATGTTTTTAAACAACCACTAACAAGTAGGAAATGTGTTTCTAGGTTTTATTCAGGTTGTACTTATAAAGACTTGGTATATTTGGCTACCTGTAATGTCTGTACTTGTTTTTATATTGTCAAAAATAACCGTCCCCTTAAGGAACATATTCTATCGCACATTAGAGATATTTGGTAGAAATCTAAACAATGCTTTGGCTAAACATGTGGATGCCTTTCCTGCACACAGTTTTTCTTTTTTTATTATTATAGATTTTTATTAATAATTTGAGAGGTAGGGATATTTTTAATAAAGTGGAAGAAGCAAAAATGAACTGGATTATTAGTTTACAAGCATACAGAGCTCCTGGCCTGAATGCTAGTGTACCTTTAAAACCTGAGCTTAAGGGACGTAAATTGGTTCATTAAATTAATTGCATTTATTATTTATATGGATGTGCATATTTTGTTTATATTGGTCTGATGAGGGAAATTTATTGCATGAAAGTGCTCACTGTTTATGTTCTTTTATAAATACATTTTATTTCCTTTTATCAGCTTTGGTTATTCGGTCTACTTCTTTTTTACTAAAAGTTAATTTTCGCATATCACTGCAATGAAGATTTTTGCAATCTAGACTTGTGAGTATCTAGTATACCATCACAGGAGAATTTCTCCAACTCTGGATTTACAGTCACCTTTGAACTTTCTAACAGAGATGGTAGTTACTGCAGTAGAATGAACTAGCACCTTCATGTGCCCTATTACTCAACTTATGAGCAAGGATAAAGGAAATTAGAAAATGAATGGATAGCATGGAAACATGCATCCTTGATTATTAAAAATGGGTCTCAACTTTAGAGACCTACAAGAACAAATTCCTGTCCAAGGTAAACCAAATGAGTAACATGACTAAGCATTTTACTTGTACCCTTGTCTCATTAGAAGCAAGGTCAAGAGGAGACACTATAATCATTATGGTCGTAAGAGAAGATTTGTACTCATGGCACATTCAAAGTGATAGTGCAAGAAATCTTCAACTAAAATTAATCAAATGTGACTGGTATTGCCAGAATACGTTCATCATATGCAATAGATAGAATAACACAAACCTTTTTACCTCCACCCTTCCATTGCCATCTGAACAGATGGATTTACATTAAACTTTTCAAAATAAAAATTGCTCTTTATATTTGTTTTTAGTTTTATTTATTTATTTATTGATTCATTCATTGATTGACTGTCAACAATGGATGTTTTTTTGACAGGGTGCATTACCTAAAAAATTCTACAGATTTGCTGAAAGAAGTAAGAAGTGAAATATTTTATATGTGCAAAACATCTAGCTTCTGGTATATTTTGGCATCAGATTAAAAATGCTTATTTTAAATTCTATATATTTTACCTGGGACAAATCCAGACATAAAGCCATGAAGAAATATCTCTTGTTGAAGACAAGTGAAATGTTATATACTTACCAGTGAACTAATAATTTATCATCATCATCATATTATGAACAATGACTTTCTTTTATCGTGGTATAACATTTTTTTTCTTTTTAAGGGACGACTAAATAACTTGCACCTGTTTATACAAACTACTTTCACTTTACAAGCAGGCTCTATTGCTATGGGATTTTTGAGTTCTTTGGTGGATAGGTAGCACTCATTCACCAAAAGCATAGGAGCTCACTTAAATGCATCTGCTACAACAATTATTATTAAGAGTTTGTTTTAGTCTCCATTTGATTTCTTAACTTTATTTGCTGTGCAGTTGCTTTTTGTGGGATTCCACTAAATAAATCAGCTACAGTTACAACTTTTTCATTAAATGCTATACCCACATTTAACTTTGGTCTATGCTAACAGCTCTTGCAAAACAGTCATAGTCACACTGATAGCCACATGTTAACTGTATAACATGTTAACATTATTCAGTATTGATTTTTTCAGAAAAGGATTTATTAGTTGACCATTTTTTCTTGATGACTATTAACAAACTTATGGTTATGTAGAATATAGTAACATTAGTTCTCAAATGACAAGCTGCCCTTGATGGATGCTGTGATTTTGGTGGCTGTGTGTTTTAAAGTTGTGCTGAAATAAATTGTTTGATAGTTGCTGATACATATCTGTGCTTCTTTCAGTATACCATACCTTAGTCATATTAACAAGTATTATCTTAATAGCCACATCCATCAAATTAATAATATGGCAGAGCTTTCTTGGTGCTAAATGAGTGGTTCTAACTTCTAAATCATCTCAACATAAGTAAGAGTTATGGGGAATAGGATATGTGCATGAATATGTGACACACATGCTGTGGCTGATTTGTTTCATTTTAGCCAACATTTTTTTAAGGTGTGGACAATGTGCCTTCTTATAACCATTTTTAAATTGTAGCATTTACATTTTATCCACATTGTATGATATGGTTGCCATTGTCACACTCCAGTCATTGTAATTTTACAGTTTGTTGCTTAAATTTGATATTAAATAGACTGTTACTCATACTGAGCTACTGTAAACTCCTCTGCAATGCAACAGTTCACTTACATTTTTTATAAGAAAGCAATATTGACAAATTAGAGAACAAGTTAAGAAAGACATAGATGGGAGTTTTTTTATCATCAGATGTACTATTCCATTTCTAGTTCATACTTTGGTGATGGTTTAAATGTATGCACAATGTTTGGATACACCAACCTTCTTTAGACATTTATTTTATATCCCATCTACTTTTAACAAACACAACTTTGTTCTGTAGGTGGCTGGAATTAACCATGGATTCATCATATGATAAACAAGGAACACTTGTATACTGTAATAAGAAATATACAACTAGTACATGAAGTTATGGATGTCTCTGATCTCTTTGACCCATATCATGTTATATATCCATTGGGCAAAGCTTTCACTTTCCTGTTATTATTACACGGATCCTGGTCAAGGGTATTTTTTTTTCTTTTTAAATCTCTTTGAAAATTCAGTTTTTCATACAATTTAGAATAAAGGTCATTTGCACATCACTCACTAGATGATGTTACTGTCACCTTCTTATTAAAAGCAGTGTCATCTCTGAGCTGGAGACTGATCTGTAGCTGTTTAAAGATAAAGATAGCAAAGAACAGTTTAATAATCATTTCCCCAGTTTGCAGAAAATTAATATAATAATGTCATATTTGACATTGATGTGATGCATTCAAACTTAGACTGTAGGGAATTCTTTTTTAAAAAAAAAAACAAACAAAATGGTGCAAATGAGAAAAAGCATTGTCCCTTGAAAAATCACATTTTTGAACTTGGCACTGATCTTGAATGTTGCTTTGATCCAGACAAACCTGATTCCTTAACAAGCATGAACTTAAATTGTTTCATACCACAAACTAGTTAAATTTTAAATTCAAAATAATTAAAATGAGAAGACAGTCATTTCCTCATTTGTTTTACTAGTCTACTTAAATAAAGTCATACTTCAAAGAATATCATCAGTTACAAATACTGGCAACTTACTTACATATCCTTAAGATATATTTTCATTTTTTTATAATACTTACAAAAAATGCATGTCTCTTTAAACTTCATATATTGACAAAGAAAATGTAGAAACATTTCTAAATGGTTTTACTCTCAACATGTTGCCTGATGACTTGGTCACTAAAATGAATTCTAGGTAATTTTCACAGAAATTCAGAATGCAATTTCAGCAATTAAACTTTGCAAAGCTGCATGACCACATGGTTATAGTGCATCATTTTACAAAAAGTTTAGATAACAGTAATCTCATATTCTTCTAAAACTATATAATTAGGTAAACATAGATACATTAATGATAAATAGCTAAATCAATAAAATATATTCTTAGATGTAAATTAAGGCCTGAATAATCTAAAATTCTTCTAACATTGTATGATTATATAAACATAAATGGCATTAATGAAAAATATTTAAATCAGTAAGATATATTCCCCAGGTGTAAATTATGTCCTCTTCCTGTTAAAATCTACTGTCTTATTTCTCAAATAAATCTAGATATTAAATATAGTTAGTTATCTTAGCTAAGATTTTGATTACTGGCTGACTAGGTTATTTTAAAGTTCTAGCCTGTCTTTACAGAATCAGATCAGAACCAGGACAATAATATAATGTTGGCAATACCATAACACAAACATGACACTAGAGGCAAGTAGAGTACTTGACTGAGTATACATGCCTTCTGTTCCAGTTTTTATAGCATTGAAGGTGTTATATAATTAGCTAAGGCAATTTAGCTAAATGGAGTCTTTTCATTGATAAGGTAGAATTTATTTCCCATAACTTACTTCATACATTAAGTATTAATACTATATTCAAATTTTACTGAAGAAATTGGGTCTGCTTAGAGAATTCTTGCAGTTAACATCTACTCATTGATAATACTAACATCACAATAAAGAACACACCATTAAGATTATCACATTCTGCCATGCTGAAAGATCTTTGATTGACTCTTACTTTATAGAAATCAACTTGCTGATTTTAATTGCAGAAAATACTGAGAAGACCTTAAATAAAAGTTCTAGCATGCAATTAGACTTTATAAGAGCAGTTGCCTCTAAACATTTTCTGCTTTTCATAATAGCAGCAAAGTCATATTGTTGGCATTAAGGCTAAGCTACCTGATAATGAAATATCTCTTCCATTCCTTTACAACTCAGTTTTAAATTCTACTTAATATTCTCATATTCATAGCCACATTAATGGCTATTGAGATTAAAAGAAATTCATATTAAGCAAGACTGAAGAATAATTTGGAACAACGCATATAAAAACCTACCTTTAATTTTTGCACCAACAGTTTATGCTACTACACAGTGCATCCTTAACTCCATACAAGCTAGCTGTTAAGAGTACATTAACATGAACCAAATGTAACAAAAAATAAAGTGGAAGAAGTGCCCAAAAACACAAAAACAATAAAAATGTAAAAGAAGGTACTTCGGAAGGACAAACCATGATCCTTAAATAGCCAAAAACTTTAATGAGACCATATAAAAAAAGTTATATTGAGCACTGAAAATACACAAACACAATGTATTACCACTTTTTCATCTAGAATGAAACTTCATCAGATGCAAGCATACCCATCCCTACAATCCTTTTTCAAATACCATTTAGCCATCAATGAATCAATTAACCTAATTCAAACCATTTCACTATTTAGAACAGGTAACAATACATTTCTCAGGCTTATTAGATCTATGTAAGGAAATGTCAACATAAACTATACGTACAGAATAAATAGTCAACATTTTTAAATGTTTTAATATATTTAAATACTTAAACTAGTATAAAAAAAGTAATTAGTTACCAAATGAAACACCCTAAATAAAATAATAATTTAAAATGAATGAATCCTCTCTTATGATCATTTAATGTGCTAAGCGTATTAATAAATTGTCATATATCACCATCTAGTGGCCATTCCACATAAATATTAAAGTTTAGCTGCCCTAAACTTAAGTACTGGTGCCAAAGAGACCATATCATTTAGACCAGGGAATTTATTGGCTTCCCGTACTACCTGCCAGTATAATTCCCTGTATTCCAATCTGGTATTCCATGGGCCACCTCTTAAATCAATGGGAACTATTTCCACTGCAAAAAAAAATAAAATATCCACCCATACAAAACTGGGTATGTTTATATAAGGCATTGCTGGAATTCTTTTTCCTTACACCATATCTATGCTCATAGATTCTCAAGCTAAATTTTCTTTCTGTTTTGCCTATATAAAATGCATTGCATTTGTTATATAATGCGATGTATACCACTCCATCAGTATGACAATTGGTGTAACCTTTACTTTTATTAAACCTGTCTCTACCCACTAAGTATAGTCTCACCATCCTTCAAGTAGGGGCAATGTGGAAACCCCCACATTTATATGTGCCTATCTTCCCTTGTTTGGTAGATGTATATTCTAACTTCTTGTTCTTCAAATGTTTTTAATATTAAGAATCTTCCTTTAAGTACATTTTAGAGGCCTCTCAAAAATATTGTTTAAATCTCAAATACTGGCAAATTTTGCCCATTTCTTTTCTATTAACTTTCTAACCACCCCTGCATCCCCATCATAAGTGATTACCAAAGCACCTTCAAAAACCTTGTCACTTGTCACATTACTCATGCAATCCTGGTCACTACTACAATCCTGCACTGTTCTTCCCTAAAAGGGGGAGCAAACCTCGTATTTCTACCTTCCAAATCCTCATCATAAACCTCCAAGAATAAGTTCTCAAGGTAACCTTTTGCTTTAAGCATGTTTGTTAAAAATTGTCATTCTAACAAAAAATCTTCATCCTCAGAGGTCATTCTGCTCCCCCGTACAAATTGACCCTTAACCAAACCTCTTTTTTTGTAAAAAGGGTGTGATCTTGTATAGTATAAATATCAATTAGAAAATGTTTCTTTACCGTACACCTTGGATTTAAACATACCATTGTGTTCTTGAATAATGAGATCTAAGTAACTTAATATACTTAATCTCATAGGTAAAACTCAAAAAGTAGTAGTGTTAGAAATATAGTTAAAAAAATTCTATAAACATGTCCTCCGAGTCTGCCCAGAATAAACACATGTCATCAAAATAGCACCAGTATAAGTTCCAACAATCCTTGTATACTGAATTAAATAAGTATTTTTGTTCCTAGTAAGAAAGAATGATGTTTACATATGTGGCTGCATACCTAGTCCCCATTGCCACGTTCCTAAGTTTCTGAAAAAAATTCACCCTTAAAAAAAGATAGTTGTTTTTCAACACCAAATCCATTAAAATCAAGCAAGTGTTAAACTTGTTATAAGAAAGTTCATCGTAACCACTCAAGCCTCCTCATAGCAATCAAGCCCTAAATCGTGTGGTATGGAGGTGAACAAGTACATCTGTAGTAATAAAAATAATTTTCTCAATGTATAAATTGCTGTCCACCCTCCTTAGTAAATCCCATTAATCTTTCAAAGTATTTCTACCCATCAAAGAAAATTTCTTAATCTTGATGTCTAAAATTTTGGCTGGGGGGGGGCATAACAGGACCTTCTGCAGACACAACAGGTCTGGAGTTTGTTGTGTCTTTATGTACCTTTGGAATGCCAAATATAGAGGGAACTATTGGTTTGTCAGTTTGTCATTATGTAAAAATTCTATGTGTCTAAGTCTATAAGTCTCTCTAACAACAAATCATTTAAACACAAATAAATTATTTTGTATATGTTGATTTCATTCAAAGATACTGTAGTATATTTAGTGATGTCACCCAAAATTTCCATCATTTTCTCTTCATAAATGATGTTATCCATAAATACTGCCCCTCCCTCTTTGTCCGGCTTCATAACCCTTAGCAATTTGTTGTTCCTAATTTCTTCCAATAAATTTCTTTCTTCCTTAGTTAAGTTCAATACTATTTTATTTCCCTTGATTGCTTGTCATAATTCCTTCTCAACAAATGTCTCAAAGTTTCTAAGTTGAGGGTGCATGGGGGTTATAAATATTTTTCATAATTAATAAATGGTTTGCCACACTTGCCCTTTCTTGCTGATTGAAAATCTGTTGTAAAATATTTTTTCTAATAAATAGATTAAGGTCCATAATTACCCGACTTATATCTGATATTCCCCTAGGTATAAATTTGAAACCCTTGGTAAATAAATTGAAATGACCTTTTTTGATTTCTACATTTCTATAATCAAAAATGTTAAACCCTTTAAAACTAAACTTAAAACCCTCCTTTAAAATATTATCATCAGTAGAACAAATACTTAGTTCTTGCTTTGATTGTCCCTGTATCCCCCTCTCCATTTGTTGTAATTGTAGTACACCGGGCCCTTGTTCCTCAGTCTCTCCAGCCTCCAGAGAGACAGAAAATCCAAAGGGTCATTTAAATCATAAGGGGGCTTTCATTCTGCATACTCCTACTATCCAGTTCTTCATATCTTTGTTCCCTTCCATTGTACATGGGGCCCTATCAGTTCCATCCTGCCCTCCTTGATAATTTTTATAAGCTTTTGGTTTAGGGAAATTTATATGTTCCTTATAATCTTTTACATCCCTGTCTATCTTCCTCATCTTTCTGTAATAACCATTTTTACATTTCACTTCCACCTTCTTTAAAACCTCAAAATATTTGTTCTTTTCTATTTCAGTCATAAACATTAAATATTTGATTAAATTGTGGTTGATATGCTCAATAAAATTAACCAAAACATTAATTTCCTGTTCATTATGTCTCATAATAGCCTTCATAATATCAGTTTCACACCCACCAAAAATGGTAATCAGTTTCTTGGGGAACTCAGAACCTTCACCCACATTGTTAGGGTATTTGCAAATCCTTAAACTTTTCGGCACAATACTTAAACTGATACATTCCTCCAAATAAGCATTGTTCAATTCTAATGACTTGTATTTAAATAACAAAGAATCCAGTTTCCACAGGTTATTAGCATAAGTGCCATTATTATTATCATCAGTAAATCTCTGAGCCTTATCAGAAAAAAAAAACTTTTTTGTTAAAATTGCATTTAAATCCATATTTCCTTGCTGGTTCAAAGTTAATAAACAGTGACCTTGTCCATCATTAGCATTGGCTGAAACAGAACTAATGTTCTTGTTCTTAACATTTTGGCTATTGCCATCACCTAACAAAATGTTCGGAAAATTATTAAATTCACCATCATCTCTCTCATGAAGTCCAGAATGAGCCATACCTCCTCTTCCAACATTATTATATCCATCATTGCAAAATCCATGGCATCCATCACTGTTCACTTCCTGATTACAAGGCAAGGAAGAATTGATAGGCAATGAGATCATGGATTGGCACACTGGAGTTAGCAGATCGACCAGCTGAGTTAACTGGCCAATCATTTTGCAGATCTCACCCATTTCACCACCATCTTTTTTATACTAGTTTAAGTATTCAAATATATCAGAACATTTTAAAATGTTGAATATTTATTCTGGACGTATATTTTAAGTTGACAGTTCCTTACCTAGATCTAATAAGCCTGAGAACTTTATTGTTACTTGTTCTAAACAGTGAAATCGTTTGAATTAGTTTAATTGATTCATTGATGGTTTTATGGTATTTAAAAAGGATTGTGAGGATGGGTACACTTGCATCTGTTGAAGTTTCATACAAGACAAAAATAAGGTCATACATTAAGCGTTCATGTATTTGTGTATTTTCAGAGATGGATATAACTTTTTTTATGTGGTCTCATTAAAATTTTTGGCTATTTAAGGATTGCGGATTAAACAAATGTACACTGGTTGAGAATTGTGCAGTAGCAGATATCTTGCACACTATTGGGGCATGAAAATCCATTCAATCTGTGAGGTCTTTGTATTAGAAAATTTGAAGTTCTCCTTTATTAATGATAAGAATGATTGCAGTGGCTATTTTCTAATCAGTTTGCCCTTTCACATAGTAGTTGAGTAAAAAATACAAAAAGAAAAATCTAGCAAAGCTACACCTTCCCCTGTGTGATACCTTAAACCTCTTGTACCCGAGGCAACATGGAATATATGCAAATTACCCTTTAAGAATATTAGGGGTTTCAGCGAAATGCAGTGGAGGCTGGTGACTTCAAATCAAAGGGGGGCTGCAGGAGACAGCTGAATGGGTGGGGTCAATGGGAAGGGTGTGGCCAACAAGAAAGGGGAGGAGCTATGCTCAAAACTACAAAAACTAACTTTAATTAAATACGCTGCCCTGGGTGGCAAACCATCATTATGAGAGTCCAATCAAGACAAAAATAAGTGTAGAAGAATAAAAATATTTCAATGCATTGGCTGCATGACAGCTTACTTAATATTTAGATGGAAACAAAAGGTTGTGAGGCATGAAAAAATAAATTACTTTTTAAATACATTACTGGAATGCCAGTCAAAATCAAGTACAAGCAAAACCAGAAGCACTCAACTCAAACCACTTCTCCTTGCACTGCAGTTCTAATTATAATTTATATTCAGCTTTATTAAAGTTCCAAGTAACATGCTGAAAGTAGAAATCTCTGTGATGCCCCCACTTGTAAAAATGTTTCTTATCCAAAAAGACCTGCTGCCTGACAACTATCTACTTGTTTCATGGGGAAAACATGTAAGTAAAAATGAAAAGCAAACAAGAAACAAGCTCAAGATACATTGCTTAAAGGATTACTGTACAGGTTATGGACCACACATGACTGGCATTCTGTTTAGTTTACGGGTAAAGTCTGTAGAGATGACTGGAAGTCTCCAACAAGTGTAATGAGCTTTTTAAAATAATGGAATCCTGTCCTTTAATACCCAAGGCTTATACATTATCTAGTCAAGTATTCTCTGCATGGCAACAACAGAAAGGCTTTCAATGTTGGCAATTCTTTAACAGTATGCTTATTAAAGCTTATTTGCATCTTACGATCTCAGACAAGCTTACATTATGGTCATTAAAGCATTGCTACTTAAACACAGAGCAACAGGCACTTTGAGTAATAAGCATAAATCAACAGTACAAAAATATGACAGAAACCAGACCTTTCTGCAAAATCAAGGACAGATGAAAAGCCACTGTAGTACTTGTGTCTACCTTGGATGGGGGCACACTGCACATTTACACTGCATAACTACTCCTTGCCTTGCTTGGACACATCCAGAGTCAGTACATGGTGGAGTGGGGTGCAACAAGTATGTCACAATTTGAAATGTTTCTGGCTGACTGTGATGGCCCTGACATGTGTCATACCTCTCAACCTCAGAGAAAGAAATCTGGACAAAGCCATACACAGAAGTGGGACAAATGCCCACAAATAAGGACAATTTTTAAATATTGCTCTAATAAACTTAGAAAGATAATAGAATAGGTCTTGCATTAGTATGACTTTTCTGAAGGGTATAAAATCTGAAACTCAAATGTCTGTCATTATTTTCTAACTTCAGTCTTTAGTGATTTGTCACTAATTTGCCAAAAACACAATTTTATGAAAAATGGACCAAATGTGATGCAAAAATATAAAATAGCCACACAATACAGCTGGGAACCTGTCAAAGAAGGGACACTTTAATATTAATACTGCTAACTTGAGCAGCTGACAAAATAAAAGAATCTACATGCATTTCAAGTAATCTATAACTTTGATTATTACAGTTATTTCTTAATTGTAAACCCTCTATGTTTTCTTCCAAAATTGCTATTTTGTGGAGGGATTATTAGGGGGAAAAGCAACATTTTAAGCCAAAATCGGAGACAGTTGAGAGGTTGGCTATGCCTAATTCTATAAAGCAATTTATTTGCATGTACCTCTCAACCTGTTAATGCAGTAAATCTGAACAAGGCCAAATGTACTGGGGCAACATATAAACAGTACTAAAATTGCTTTTGTAGAAATTGAGACAGTTGATAGAATAACAGTTCTTACTTTTGCATGCATTTTTCTGAAGGTTATGAAGTCTGAAACTCAGTGTATCATTATTTAGTGACTTAATTTCTAAATGATTTGCCAGAAAACTACAAATTTTATGAAGAACAAACCAAAAATAAGAAGCAAAAATCTATTCATTCTTTGAAAATCTGGACAGTTGGGAGGTATAGTTCAGCTGGGCCTGTCTGAGTTTGCTGCCCTTCCCCTGACAAAATCACGGTTGAATGGAGCCTCTGCAGCCATTTCAATGAACCATTACTTGGCTATTTCACTCCATTTACCATAAACACTAATGTGCATACTGCTTTACTTGTATGAGGAGTTGGACTTCATTTGAAAGTTTTATTTTGTATTTTACAGCACAAACACTAAGTCATCTACTAAACAAAGCAATGCAGTCTCACAATGAAAACTTAGCATTAAAACTTCTCTGCCCTTGAAACTCACATTCATTGAAACAGCATTGAAACCCACATTCAAAGAAAATACATTTTGCCAGTGGCAGATAAAGATTAATTTTGGGCTGTTTTCAAATCATAGGCCCCTTGCATATGAAACATACATGTGCTCTTTGATACACCTTCCTCATTGTACTAAATTATATTCCTTGTACAATATATTACAGTTGTTAGAGGGCGTTTTAAATTTGTTCTGAACATTTTTCCAGTAAGCAATGAAACAAAATGCATGCACCCATAATGATAAAACTGCCCAGTTCAGAACATTTATCATAAAAGTCTACTCAGACTCCCGCAGTCCACCATTATCAGTAAATATGCACAATTCTACAGTCCACCGTTATCAGTAAATATGCACAATTCTACAGTCCATTATCAGTAAATATGCACAATTCTACAGTCCATTATCAGTAAATATGCACTCTCTCTGAAGAAGTAAAAGTCATCTAAATAATTCCACATTAAAGAAATCTGTAAGTAATGAAGAGGTTGCTGCTAGCAAACACCTTTATATTTCATGGTTTCATTGAAAAATAAAGTGCCTGTTGCCCCTCAGGAATAAATTGGCTATATTACATTAAAAAATGATAAGCTAGTAATATTGCAAGAGATGGGTGGCAAACTGATAACAGACTCATAGTTAGTATTTTCACCAAGGAGAACATTCTCAATACAGCAGCATCCCCCCCTTGTGGGAGTAGAACCCACAGCCTTCTGCATCAAAGGTAAGTACACAACTTGTTGTGCTATTAACAAGGTAAACCAACTTTACTTAAGCAGCACTAAACTTCTGTTCCCCTGCAGCTCTCAGCTCCTTGTAAAATCTACTCAATACTCAACTTCGCAGCACAAGAAAACTGGAAAAAGCCAAAATGTATTGGGGGGGGGGGGTCAAAAGCCCAAAAACCAGGAACACAAACATTGCTTGTATAATCTTGGAAAGTTGCTAGAACCATACATTTTACTGCCAAGCTCCCTGTGCAAAACAGAGCAACATACCACTACGCCAAATCAGCTGCTTTGTAAAAGAGGAAGACTGAAACTTAAATGGCTATCATTTAGTGAATTCAGTTCTCACCATAGCTAAAAACCTCTTAGTACAAAACACCTGGACAAACCCAGTAATGAGGGAATACAGCCCTCAAACATTCAGTGAATTCAGTTCTTGCCATAGCTGTCAACCTTAGCACAAAAAACCTGAACGAAGCCAATAATGAGGGAATACAGTCCCAAAAATAGGGACACATTTCAAATATTCATCTTATAAACTTAGAAAATTGCTAGAATAAAAGGTTGTGTTACGGTTGTGTTACTATGTATTTTTTTAAGAACATGAAGTCTGAAATTCAAATGCCTGTCAATTTTACTGCTGACAGAATAAAAATTTTCAGCAGAGACCCAGGGAGAAATACTGCAGACACGTCTTTGTAAAATGACAGGGCACCAGAGCAAATCCACACAAACACAGGGAGGAGATGCAGACTCCACACAGAAGGCACCCCAGCCAAGAATCAAACCAGAGAACCTATAGCTGTGAGTCAACAATACTACCACTGCACCATCAAATATGCAAGGACTTAAACATTCAGATTCCTGAAGTCTGAAATTCAAATGCCTGTCAATTTTATTTAACATTTGTTAATCAGGACAGTCTGACTTGGAACAAAAAAAAAAAAAAGAAAATCAGCAAAGGCCCAGGAAGAAATAATGCAGACATGTCTTTGTAACATGGGAGGACACAAAAGCAAACCCACACAAATGCAGGGAGAAGATAAAGACCCCCCAAAGAAGGCACCCCAGCCAAGAAGCAAACCTGAGAACCTGCAGCTATGAGGCAACAATGCTACAACTGCCCCATCAAATATCAAGCATTGCAACATTTACAAACCACAGATATTATGAGGAACAGATCAGATCAAACATGAGGCAAAAATCTGCAGTTTTTTTTCCACAAATGGTGGTGGGTAGGGAATTAAGGTCTTTAACACCTGCGTACAAGGTACAGCGTTCAAGCCTGAGGTATTCACACACACACAAACACCTGCAGTAGCAAACCTCAAAAACTAAATATACTGCACTGGGTGCCAAACAGTTGTCATGAGAGTCCAATCAAGACAAAATGAAGTGTGGAAGAATAAAAATATTTCAATGCATTGGCTGCATGACAGCTAAATATCTAGATGGAAACAAAAAAGGTTGTGAGGCATGAAAAAATAAATTACTTTTTTTTAAATACATTAATGGAATGCCAGTCAAAATCAAGTATAAGAAAAACAAGCAGCACTCAACTCAAACCACTTCTTGCACTGCAGTTCTAATAATTTATATTCAGCTTTATTAAAGTAACATGCTGAAAGTAGAAATCTCTGATGCCCCCACTTGTAAAAATGTTTCTTATCCAAAAAAAGACGTGCTGCCTGACATCTACTTGTTTCATGGGGAAAACATGATCAAAGTAAAAAATGAAAAGCAAACAAGAAATAAGCTCAAGATACATTGCTTAAAAGGATTACTGTACAGGTTATAGACCACGCGATTGGCATTCGGTTTATGGTTAAAGCCTGCAGAGATGACTGTCTGTAAGTCTCCAAGTGTAATGAGACTCTTAAAATAATGTAATTCTGTCCTTTATTACAAATACTGGCATATGCATTTCAATACCCAAGGCTTATACATTATCTAGTTAAGTATTCTCTACATGGCAACAGAAAGGCTTTCAATGTTGGCAATTCTTTAACAGTATGCTTATTAAAGCTTACTTGCATCTTGCAATCTCAGCCAAGCTTACCTGATGGTCATTAAAGTATTGCTACTTAAACACAGAACAACAGGCATTTTGAGTAATAAGCATAAATCAACAGTACAAAAAATATGACAGAAACCATACCATTCTGCAAAAATCAAGGACAGATGAAAAGCCACTCTAGTACTTGTGTCTACCTTGGATGGGTGGGATTCTCTGCACATTTACACTGCATAACTACTCCTTGCCTTGCTTCGACACATCCAGAGTCACTACATGGGGGAGTGGGGTGTAACAAGTAGGTCACAGTTTGAAATGTCTCTGGCTGACTTGTGATGGCCCTGACACATTTGTCATACCTCTCAACCTCAGAGCAAGAAATCTGGACAAAGCCATACAAAGAAATGGGACAAAGGCCCAAAAATAAGGACAATTTTTAAAATATCGCTCTTATAACCTTAGAAAGCTAATAGAGGTCTTGCATTAGTATGAATTTTCTGAATGGTATGAAATCTGAAACTCAAATGTCTGTCATTATTTTCTAACTTCAGTCTTTAATTATTTGTCACTAATTTGCCAAAAAAAACCCACAAATTTTATGAAAAATGGACCAACAAATGTGATGTAAAAATATAAAATAGCAACACAATACAGCTGGGAACCTGCCAAAGAAGGGACACTTTAATATTAGTACTGCTAACTTGAGCAGCTGACAAAATAAAATAATCTACATGCATTTCTGAAATAAAAGTAATCTGATTATTACAGTTATTTCTTAATTATAAACCCTCCATGTTTTCTTCCAAAATTGCTATTTTGCGGAGGGATTATTAGGGGAAGAGCAACATTTTGAGTCAAAATCAGGGACAGTTCAGAGGTTTGGCTATGCCTAATTCTATAAAGCAATTTATTTGCATGTACCTCTCAACCTGTTAAATGCAATAAATCTGGACAAGGCCAGATATATTGGGGGAACATATAAACAGTACTAAAATTGCTCTTGTATAAACTGGGACATAAATCTGGACAAGGCCAAATATATTGGGGGGAACATATAAACAGTACTACAAAATGCTCTTCTATAAACTGGGACAGTTGATAGAACAGGTCTTACTTTAGCATGGATTTTTCTGAAGGTTATGAAGTCTGAAACTAGGTGTGTCATTATTTAGTGACTTAATTCCTAAATGATTTGCCAGAAAACCACAAATTTTATGAGGAACAAATCAAAAATAAGAAGCAAAAATCTATTCATTCTTTGAAAATCTGGACAGTTGGGAGGTATGGTTCAGCTGGGGCTGTCTAAGTTTGCCGCCCTTCCCCCTCACAAAACCCTGGTCGAATGGAGCCTCCCTGCAGCCATTCCAATGATCCATTACTTTGCTATTTCACTCCATTTACCATAAACACTTATGTGCATACTGATTTACTTCTATGATGATTTGAACTTCATTTGAAAGTTTTATTTTTGCATTTTACAGCACAAACACTAAGACATCTGCTAAACAAACTTGGCATTAAACCTTCTCTGCCCTTGAAACTCACATTCACTGAAACAACATTAAAATCCACATTCAAAGAAAATACATTTTACTCGTTCATAGGTTCATAGGTTGATACTAGGCTATCGGCCCTAGGGCCTATACAAGCCTAGCCATAACAATTCCCTGGCTATTTCTTCCCACATTATTTACTTTCCTGGACCCCTGTCTAGCAGGGCGACTGACGTGATCCCTGGGGTGAATTTCCTTTCTCCCATCCAATCGTCAAGGTTCCTCTTGAAGAGGTCCAAAGAGGCACTCTGCTTGACATGTATGGGCAATCTATTCCAGAGTCTGGGGAGTCTCTGGGTCAGGAACCTATCCCTCCAACATATTTTGTTTATTGTGATGACAAGGTTTAGATCCCTGGAGCGTGTAGCTCTGAGGGATTGGGATTTCTTTAAGTGTAGCATGTCCAACAGCTCTGGGTTTGACATGGCCTTGTATGTTAAGCAGAAATCGCCTCTGAGTAGACGATATGCGACAGAGTATAGCTGGAGTTTTTTAAGGTGGTCAGCATAGGGCATCTGCTTTAGGCCTGTTATTCTTTTAGTGAGGTATTTCTGAGGCCTTTCCAGTTGTTGCAGATGTCTTGAGAGGTACATACCAAATGGGGCATTGTATTCTATAATGGGTCTAATGAGGGATGAGTACAGTGGGACAATGACCTCCATTTTCTGGATGAAAAGCCCTTCGTGATGAGGTGTGCCACATAGAAGGATTTCCTGACTGTTATGGCGATGTGGTTATCGAAGGTAAGACCACTGTCCACCTGTGTCCCCAAGTCTCTTATCACACTTTCTGTGTTTAGTGTACTGCCACCTATATGGTAATTCATCGATACATGTTTTTTCCCAAAGGGGATAACAATACATTTCTTGGCATTGAGCTTGAGCCCATGGCTCTGGCACCAAGCATCTGTTTCTGTAAGGCCCTTTTGTAGAGTATCCACATCATTTGGGGATTCAGTAATGGCTCCCAGTTTGCAGTCATCTGCAAACTTTGTTAGCCAGAGTCCCTTAGTGTTGACCTGTACTTCAGAGAAGTAGATGCCAAACAAGAGCGGCCCCAGGACTGAACCCTGAGGTACTCCACTTGTCACTTGTCTGGAGCTGGATTTGGAGTCGGCTACTTTTACAGTGTGGGTTCTATCAGTAAGCCATTTAGCAACCCATTGGGTGACATAGGGATTAATGCCCAACTTAGTAAGTTTATCTATGATTCCAGAGTGGGCGATGGTGTCAAAGGCCTTGGCAAGGTCTAGATAGGCTGTGTGGACCACCTTACCCTTGTCCATGGCTCTGGAGACTGATTCAAAGAAGTCAATCAGGTTCAGGAGACAAGATCAGCCCTTCACAAACCCAAACTGGGTGGGGTCCAGTGTTTGAAGGTTGCCAATGTCTTTGTTTATAAGTTCCATGATAATACGCTCCATGGCCTTGCAGATAAGGCTTGTCAGACTGATGGGACGGTAGTTTCCGGGATCCAAGGTGGATCCCCCCTTGTGGATTGGGATAACTGTAGCTCTGCGCCACTCAATGGGCACGAAACCTGAGGTGAGGCTATGATAAAACATGACACTTAGGTGAGGTGCCAGTTCATATTGTAGTTCATGTAGTACACAGCCCGGGATGTCATCTGGTCCCATGGATGCTGTATTCTTGGCTTTAGAGAGTGCGCTTTGTACCTGTGTGGCCGTTATTACTGGAATTTGGCAATCTTCTGGTATTGAGATGGGCCATTTAGGGGGTGAGAGTGGGGTGAAGTTGGCACTGAATCGATCTGCCAGGATATTGGTAATATCCTTCGGATCAGTATATTTAATGCCATTCTGTTTTAGCTCAGAGCAGATCTGAGCATTGCCATTTAGATTCTTGACATAATTATAGAATGCTTTGTAGTTGTCTTTGGAATCTTTGGCAATTTTATTTTTGTAACTAGCTTTGGGGGATTTTATGAGGCATCTCAGTTTCTTACTGAGGCTAGTAAAGGAGTTTTTGCATCCTGGGATTTTCCTCTTTTCTGCAAAAGTTTCTTCCTTTTGTTGTAAAGTTTGTTTATGGCAGGGGACCACCAGATTGGCTTCCTTTTTTTGGATGAGAGCATTTTGGTTCTATTTGGGATGGCACGATTCATGCATGAGTGGATGTGCTCGTACAGTGCCATAGTGTAGGATTCAGCAGTTGAACTTTCAGTTCCCGTCTGCATGGGTGTCATGAAGTTTGTCACTTCTGACTTGAGTAGCATGAAGTTGGCTTTAGAGAAGTTTTTTATGGTGGTTTCTTTACTGGGGGGTGGGGGTGGGATGTGGATGTTAAGGGTGATTAGCTTATGGTCAGACCTGACTAACGAGGGGGTGACCATAGGTATGGAGCATTGATTTCCCATGTTGGTATTGGTAATGACCAGGTCTAGGATATTGGAGCCCCTGGTGGGACTCGTGGCAGATAAAAATTAATTCTGGGCTGTTTTCAAATCATAGGCCCCTTGCATATGAAACACATGTGTTCTTTGATACACCTTCCTATTGCTTTGAACATTTTTCCAGTAAACAATGAAACAAAACTGTCCAATTCAGAACATTTCCATCATAAAAGTCTACTCAACCTTCTACAGTCCACTATTATCAGTAAATATGCACAATTCTACAGTCCACCATTATCAGTAAATATGCACAATCTCTGAAGTAGTAAAAAAGTCATCTAAATAATTCCACGTTAAATAAATCTGTAATGAAGAGGTTGGTGCTAGCAATCACCTTTATATTTCATGGTTTCATCGAACAATAAAGTGTCTGATGCCCCCGTGGAATAAATTGCCTAAATTACATTAAAAATAAGCTAGTAATATTGCAATAGGAAATGGATGGCAAACTGATAACAGGCTCATAATTAGTATCTTAACTTTCAGTACGGCAGCATTCACCCCTTATGGGAGTAGAACCAACAACCTTCTGCATCAAAAGCAAGCACACAGCCTGGTGTGCTATTAGCACTAAACTTCTCTTTCCCTGCAGCTCTCAGCTTCTTGTAAAATCTACTCAATACTCAACTGCATCTCAACTTCACAGCACAAGAAGTCTGGAAAAAGCCAAATTTATTGGGGTGGGTCAAAAGGGCAAAAACCAGGGACACATTAAACATTGCTTGTATAATCTTGGAAAGCTGCTAGAATAAAATGCTGTGTTACCACGGTACCACCATACATTTTACTGCCAAAGTCCCAGTGCAAAAAAAGAGTCCGAACATGCCACTATGCCAAATCACCTGCTTTGTGAAAGAAAAATGCTGTGTTACCACCGTACATTTTACAGACAAGGTCCCTGTGCAAAACAGTCAAGAGCAACATACCACTACGCCATATCAGCTGTTTTGTGAATGAGAGGAAGACTGAAACTGAAATGGCTATCATTTAATGAATTCAGTTCTCACCATAGCTGTCAACCTCTTATTACAAAACACCTGGACAAACCAAGTAATGAGGGAATGCAGCCCTCAAACATATTCAGTGAATTCAGTTCTTGCCATAGCTGTCAACCTTAGCACAAAAAACCTGGACAAAGCCACTAACAAGGTATTACAGTCCCAAAAATAAGGAAACATTTCAAATAGTCACCTTATAAACTTAAAAAATTGCTATAATAAAAGGTTGTGTTACTATATATTTATTGCTAGAATAAAAAGTTGTTTTACTATGTATTTTCTGAAGACTATGAAGTCTGAAATTCAAATGCCTGTCAATTTTACTTGTGATGGAACAAAAACAATTTTCAGCAGAGGCCCAGGGAGAAATACTGTAGACACGTCTTTGTAAAATGGCAGGACACCAGAGCAAATCCACACAAACACAGAACTAAGATGCAGACTCCACAAAGAAGGCACCCCAGCCAAGAATCAAACAACAAATCCTATAGCTGTGACTCTGAGGCAACAATACTGCCACTGCACCATCAAATATGTAAGAAATTAAACATTCAGAAACCTGAAGTCTGAAATTCAAATGCCTGTCAATTTTATTTAACATTTGTTAATCAGGACAGTCTGACTTGGAACAAAAAAACAATTTTCAGCAGAGGCCCAGGAAAAAAATAATGCAGACATGTCTTTGTAACATGGGAGGACACAAACGCAAACCCACACAAACACAGAAAGAAGATACAGACCCCACAAAGAAGGAACCCCAGACAAGAATCAAACCTGAGAACCTGCAGCTGTGAGGCAACAATGCTACTACTTCACCATCAAATATCAAGCATTGCAACATTTACAAACCACAGATATTATGAGGAACAGATCAGATAAAATATGAGGCAAAAATCCGCAATTTTTCTACAAATGGTGGTGGGTAGGGAACTCAAGTCTTTAACACCTACATACAGGGTACAGGGTTCAAGCCTGAGGTATTCCCTACCACACCACCATGAGCACCTGGGGCATTTACACACACACACACACCTGTTCTCCATACTAGCCAGTTTCACAAGCACCATATATTCAACACTTACCTGTCCTCCATTCTAACCAATGTTAGATCTAACCCCCCGCGCAATACTCCAACGACTCGCGAAAGTAGATTGCATCCAAACCCTTTCCTGATGAGACTGCAGCTCCCATTCCTGCTGCTCGTGTTGCAGTCCGGCTTTAAAGTGCACAGACGTCTCCTTGCGAGTAGTCTGGTCTACTGCGCATGCGCGTAGTCCGCAAAATTTAAAACTTTTTTCTTTTTATTTTTTTGAGTTCTTTTTGGTTTGAGGGGGCTGCAGTCCGGCAGTCCGATAGCACGGGCCGCCCCTGGCGAAATGGCAATTCTGAATGTCCATGACTTTTTTTTTCAAGTCTGTTTATGAACAATTTCAGGCCAATACAGCCAAACTCTCTAACTGAAAGCATGCATGCTTCTACCTTCTTACAACATCATCAACTTAGCAAAGATGAATGTTTGCTTTTAGAGACAATGGGTTGTCATGCCTGTTACCCATAAACATTAGGGTGTCTACAAAATATCCGAAGTAACAAACTAAAACAATGTGTAAAAAGGTCACACAGGAAAAAAAAACAATTAGCTGAAAAACACAAAAAGAAAAATCTAGCAAAGCTAATCTTTCAACTGTGTGATACTTAAACCTCTTGTATCAGAGGCAACATGAGATGTATGCAAATTAGCCTTTAAGGATATCAGGTGTTTCAACTAAATGCCAATTTGTAATGTCCATGATTTTTTTCTTTTACTTTTACTTTTAAGTCCATTTATGGACAATTTCAGGCCAATAAAGCAAAACCCTTCAGTTGTAGGCATGGATGTTTCTGCTTTATTATGGCATCATCAGCACAGCATAACATTAGGGTGTCTACAAAATATCACAACTAACAAACTAAAACAATGAGTAAAAAGGTCACACAGGAAAAAAAACACAAAAAGAAAAATCTAGCAAAGCTAGACTTTCCACTGTGTGATACATTAAACCTCTTGTATCAGAGGCAACATGGGATATATGCAAATTACTCATTAAGGATATCAGGTATTTCAGCTAAATGGCAATTCTGAATGTCAGTGACTTTTTCTTTTAAGCCCATTTATGGAGAACATCAGGCCAAAAAAGCAAAACCCTCTAGCTGTGGCCATGTGTGTTTCTAACTTTTTATAGCATCATCACCACAACATAGAAGAAATTCTTCACATCTGGACAAACAAGGTTGTCATACCCAACTGATATCTATAAACATTATGGTGTCTACAAACTAACAAACTAAAACAATGAATAAAAAGGTCAAACAGGAAAACCAATTGGTTAAAAAACACAAAAAAAACTAGAAAAGCTAGAATTTCCACTGTGTTATACCTTAAAACTCTTGTATCAAAAGCAACATGGGATATATGCAAATTACTCTTTACAAATATCAGGTGTTTCAGCTAAATGGCAATTCTGAATATCCATTACTTTTTTTTTTAATTTTAAGTCCATTTATGGACACTTTCAGGACAATAAAGCTAAACACTCTAGTTGTGGACATGCATGTTTCTGCCTTCTTATGGCATCATCGGTACAGCACAACATTGTGTGTCTACAAAATATCCCAACTAACAAACTAAAACAAGCAGTAAAAAGGTAATATAGGAAAACCAATTGGTTAAAAAACACAAAAAGAAAAATTTAGCAAAGCTAGACTTTCCACTGTGCGATAGCTTAAACCTCCTGCTATCAGACGCAACATAGGATATGTGCAATTTACTTTTTAAGGATACCAGGTGCTTCAGCTAAATGGCAATTCTGAATGGCCATTAATTTTTCTTTTACTTTTACTTTAAGTCTATTTACTGACAAATTCAGGCCAATAAAGCCAAACCCTCTAGCTGTGGACATGCATGTTTCTGCATTCTTATGGCATTATCAGAACAGAATGACATTAGGTTGTCTACAAAATATCCCAACTACCAAACTAAAACAATGACTAAAAAGGTCACACAGGCAAACCAACTGGTAAAAAAACACAAAAAGAAAAATCTAACAAAGCCTGACTTTCCACTGTGTGATACCTTAAACCTCTTATATCACAGGCAACATGGGATATATGCACATTATTATTTAAGGATATCAGGTCTTTCAGGTAAATAGCAATTCTGAATGCCCATGACTTGATTATTTACTTTTAAGTCTATTTATGGACAATTTCAGGTCAATAAAACCAAACCCTCTAGCTGTGGACAAGCATGTTTCTGACTTCCTATGGCATCATCAGCAAAGTATAACATTAGGGTGTCTAAAAATATCCCAACTAACAAACTAAGGAATGCGTAAAAAAGGCACACAGGAAAACCAATTGGTTAAAAATGCAAAAAGAAAAAAACTAGCAAAGCTAGATTGTCAACTGTATGATACCTTAAACTTCTTGTATGAGTGGCAAGATGGGATATATGCAAATTACTCTTTAAGGATATCAGGTGTTTCAGTAAATGTCCTTTTTGAATGTCCATGACTTTTTCTTTTACTTTTAAGATTATTTATGGACAATTTCAGCCCAATAAAGTCAATTTCTCTAGCTGTAGACATGCGTGTTTCTACTTTTTATAGAATCAGCAGCATGTCATAAAATAAAAGTTTCACATTTGGAAACACAGGGTTGTCATAGCCAACAGATAGAAATAAATATTATGGTATCTACAAAATATCACAACTAACAAACTAAAGCAATGAGTAAAAAGGTCACACAGGAAAACCAAATGGTTAAAAAAACACAAAAAAAAAAATAGCAAAGCTAGACTACTGTGTGATACCTTAAGCCTCTTGCATCAGACGCAACATGGGATATATGCAAATTACTCTATAAGTACATCAGGTGTTTCAGCTAAATGGAAATTCTGAATCTCCATGATTTTTTCTTTTACTTTTAAGTCTGTTTATATACAATTTCAGGCCAATAAAGCCAAACCTCCATCTGTGGACATGCATTTTTTCTGCTTTCTGATGGCATCAGCAGCACAACATAACATTATGATGTCTACAAAAATATCCCAACTAAAAAACTAAAGCCATGAGTAAAAGGGTGACACAGGAAAACCAACTGGTTAAAAACACAAAAAGAAAAATCTAGCAAAGCTAGACTTTCCACTGTGTGATACTTTAAACCTCTTGTATCAGAGGCAACATGGGACATATGCAAAATGCTCTGTAAGGATATCAGGTGTTTCAGCTAAATGGCAATTCTGCATGTCCATGACTTTTTCTTTTACTATTACTTTTAAGTCTATTTATGGACAATTTCAGGCCAATAACACCAAACCCTGTAGGTGTGGAAGTGTTTATTTCTGCCATCTTATGGCTTCATCAGCACAGCATAACATTAGGGTGTCTACAAAATTTCCCAATTACCAAACTAAAACATTGAGTAAAAAGGTCACACAGGAAAACCAACTGGATAAAAAACACAAATATAAAAATCTAGCAAAGCTATACATTCCACTGTGTGATACTTTAAACCTCTTGTATCAGAGGCAACATGGGATATATGCAAATTAATCTTTAAGGATATCAAGTGTTTCAGCTAAATGGCAATTCTGAATGTCCATGACTTTTCTTTTACTTTTATTTTTAAGTCTATTTATGTACAATCTCATGATAATAAAGCCAAACTCTGTAGCTGTGGACATGCATGTTTTTGCCTTTTTATGTCACCATCAGGACAGCATAACATCAGGGTATCTACAAAATAGATACACTTATGTCAATTCATTCCTTCATTATGACAGCGGACATCCAATTCACTGTAAAAGGAACCTAGTGAAGGGTCAATTTATCAGAGGGTCAAGGATGACCAGTAATGAGGAAGATTTCACTAAGGAATGTGATAAATTGGAAGGGATGTTTATTGATAGAGGGTATCCCAGGAAATTTATTAGGGACTTTAGAATGGAAGTAACAGAAGCAAGGAGGGACAGATTCAAGCCCATTATAGGGCAGAAAGAAAACAACTTGAAAGACAATAATACGACAGAAAACATAAAGTACAAACAGTCATTGGTTTTGGAATACAACAGCCTAAATATAAAGGTCAAGGAACTGTTTCAAAAGGAATGGCAGAGATTTAAGGATCTCACAGACTTAGAAGGATTGTCTGAAACAAACCCAAAAGTAGTGTTTAAAAATTCCTTAAATATTAAAGGTATATTAGAAACAGGGAATGGTAGAAAAATGGTAATAGGTGATAGAGCTAACTCAGGTAAGGTGGGGACATTTAGATGTGGTAAATGTAGACAATGCGAATATGTGACAAATCAGGAGAAATTATACTTGGATAGTAGAGAACTGTGGGTACAAAGCAAGGGGTACTTTAATTGTGAATCAAAAGGGTTGGTTTATTTAGTAACTTGCAAAAAATGTTCTTCCTACTACGTAGGCAAAACTGAAAGATCCCTAAAAAAGAGGATCTATGAACATATGTACGATATCAAAAAACACAAAGAAACAAATGCATTATATAGGCACACAAAGGAATGCAAAGAATATAAATTCAGTTTCTTTGTGTTGGATCAAGTAAAAGTTAACATTAGAGGTGGCCCTTGGGAGGAGAATATAGGGTATAAAGAATTATGGTGGCAGATAGCCCTGGAAGCTAACAGAACTCCGGGCCTGAATGAATATATCTCTATTCTGCCACTTTTAAAACTAAAAAGCTGCTAGAACATAGTACATTAAAAAGAACTATATTGGAAATGGCCAGCAGATGGCGTTAACCCCTATCAAATATTTATACTTCTTTTAACAGTATAAAGTAAATTTGAACATATGCTATGAATTGCACACATATATAAATGAAATTTCTTATAGGAAATTTTAATTAGTTAACAAAGAACATAGTGAGAAATAATATATATATATTTTTATAAGATTTTGTTATAATAAAAGGAATTTATGTTTTTAAATTTAACATATATAATGAGATTTTAAGCAAGTGAAATTTGATTTGTTCTTTTTAAAATAAGTATGTAACATGATTGGACAGAGACATAATTAATATATATAAAAGGAAGGAAATGTTAAGTTAATGTGTTTTATCTGATGAAGTCTTTTACTGGACGAAAACGCAGTGATTTGTAAATAAAGCGTTCATATTGGAATACTACCATTTACTTCTCTTTGACTTCCAGTTTTTATTTTATTGGTAACTATTTCGGAAGTTTTCCGTGGTTTATTTTATTGGTTCTGGTGTACAGAATGGAGAAGGAGAAGGAAACACAACCTGGCAATGACGACAGCAGCCAGGCAAGAAAGCTTATAGGTCAATTGACAGCATTGGTAGACCTTCTAATGCCTCTTTGCGAGACTATGGTGGTACGCACACAACATCTGGAAGTGGGGACAGCTGCCGAAGGACTGGGAAGATGCCAACCTCAATCTAAGAGGAAGAGACAATGCCCAGAAGTGGAGAGAAGTAACGAGGACGGGTCGGAACCGAAAGGTCCAACGTTTAATGCAGCAGCAACAACCATCATTTTCCACGATGTTGAAAGTGACTGTTTTGAAGATAGCGTTAATATTGGAAGTGAACCGCAGGCGCGGTCACAACAAGGTACTGTTTACATCTCTAACATGTTAGAGATGAATAAATGGCTTAAGGAACCTTATGCTTTCAAGTTTGATGAAAGAAATAGAAAACGGACTTACAATAATGACTCTTTCAGTAAAAAAATAGAAAGTGTGTCCAAATTAATGTATAAATATAAAGCTACCATTATAGAGAATGGCTATTTGAAGGAATGTTTGCATAGAAACATAGTCCCTAAGGGACTACGCACATGGAAATATCCGAATAATGTACAGATAGGATCTGTTTTTCACAAAGATTTAGTTAAAGTTTTTAACAAATGTGGTTTAGATATTGTAAGATGCATTATTGATGAGAATGATAGAAACTTAGAAATGATTAAAGATCAAATCAATGAACTGGATTTACATATAAAGGAAGATTTAATATTTGAAATTAGAGAAGAGAAACAGAAATATTTTAACATAAAAGGGGAGATTGAACACAGATGCAAAGGATTGGTAGAAAGGAAGACAGAAAAATTAAGAAGGGACATTATGGAATATGAAAATAATACAAGTTACCCAAACCCAGTATACAACACAGTGCCCTTATACCAGAAATTTAACAAACAGAAGGGTGAAAGGAGATATACTACAGAGAAAAGAATGTCGCACAGAGACATATATAACCCAGACTATGATAATGATTTCCCACCACTTGAGATGCAACAAAATGATTTTAGTCCAAAAGGAAGAAATTTTGGAAATTTTCACAGGGGAGGGGGGTCAAGAGGAAGGGGGAAATACACGCGCTAGAACCCCCCACCAGTATTACAGAAAGGAATGACAACATAACAAAGGAAGGTAATACATACACTCTCAATGCATTCACCATATACAACTTCAGTAACATAGAGCTTACCAAAGAACATTTTACACTAATGGAGAGAGGTTTCAAATTCATCCCAACAAGAAGAGGGGAAAGGGTTCAAACCACATTGGATATGAAAATATTCCTCAGAAAGATGAACTTGGAACTGTTATACAGTAATGAAGAATATGGTATAGATAGGAGAAGTATATACATGATAGAAGAAAAAAGAATATTAAAGAAAAAAATCCATATTTAATCCACCCATACATACGCAACTCAAGAACTTTGAAAAAGTAATGGAAAATGGTATTAAAAAGTTGGATAAAAAATTAAAATATGGTAAGAATTTGGGAGATAGAGAGAAAAGGATGTTGAATGAATTAAAAAACAACAAAGAAATTAGAGTTGTAAAGCCTGACAAGGGCGGAGGGGTGGTCATTATGGATGTTATTGAATATGAAAGCAAAATGAACGATATTCTCATGAATGAAACCAAATATAAAGTAGTTTCTCGAAATGAGATATATTTAGCATACAAAAAGATAGACATGACATTACAAGATATGGTCACAGAAAAAGTAATGGATGAAAAAATGTATTCCTTTCTCAAGACCAACAAACATAAAATACCAGTTATTTTCGGAATACCGAAAATACATAAGAACAGGGAGGACCCTCCCTTTAGGCCGATAGTATCAGCAGAGGGGTCGAAAACTACAAATTTAGCAAGGTTTGTTGATGTCAAAACAAAACACATATGGAAAAACAAAACGGCCATTTTAAGAGATTCTTGGGACCTATTAAGAGCATTAGTCCCTGAACTATATGATAAAGACATGTTATTCGTGACCATAGATGTTGTGGACCTCTTTGGTTCTATACCATACGAAGAAGGAATCAGAATGTTTGAGGACGAAGTATATGGTGATAAAACACTGTCATTTGAAGACAAAGTAGTGTGCACAGGGCTGATGGACTTAATATTAAGAAACAACTTTTTAGTCCATAATGGAGAGTTTTTCCAGCAAACTCAAGGGGTGGCAATGGGTGCAGCCTGTGCACCTAGTTTTGCCAATTTGGTGCTGGCTAATTGGGAAGACAAATTTATTTTTCCCTCAAGTTATTCGCAATACTGGAAACTGTACAAAAGATTTTTAGATGATATAATAATCTTTTGGAATGGGGGTTGTGAAAAGTTAAAGGAATTTATTAAATACATAGGAAATACAACAAATTTCCTTAAATTTACTTATGCTACATCTAGTAATAATATTGCATATTTGGATTTGGAAATTACAAAAACTAGTAATTCTTTTGAGACCAAGGTATATAGGAAGGACACTTATGTCAATTAATTCCTTCATTATGACAGCGGACATCCAATTCACTGTAAAAGGAACCTAGTGAAGGGTCAATTTATCAGAGGGTCAAGGATGACCAGTAATGAGGAAGATTTCACTAAGGAATGTGATAAATTGGAAGGGATGTTTATTGATAGAGGGTATCCCAGGAAATTTATTAGGGACTTTAGAATGGAAGTAACAGAAGCAAGGAGGGACAGATTCAAGCCCATTATAGGGCAGAAAGAAAACAACTTGAAAGACAATAATACGACAGAAAACATAAAGTACAAACAGTCATTGGTTTTGGAATACAACAGCCTAAATATAAAGGTCAAGGAACTGTTTCAAAAGGAATGGCAGAGATTTAAGGATCTCACAGACTTAGAAGGATTGTCTGAAACAAACCCAAAAGTAGTGTTTAAAAATTCCTTAAATATTAAAGGTATATTAGAAACAGGGAATGGTAGAAAAATGGTAATAGGTGATAGAGCTAACTCAGGTAAGGTGGGGACATTTAGATGTGGTAAATGTAGACAATGCGAATATGTGACAAATCAGGAGAAATTATACTTGGATAGTAGAGAACTGTGGGTACAAAGCAAGGGGTACTTTAATTGTGAATCAAAAGGGTTGGTTTATTTAGTAACTTGCAAAAAATGTTCTTCCTACTACGTAGGCAAAACTGAAAGATCCCTAAAAAAGAGGATCTATGAACATATGTACGATATCAAAAAACACAAAGAAACAAATGCATTATATAGGCACACAAAGGAATGCAAAGAATATAAATTCAGTTTCTTTGTGTTGGATCAAGTAAAAGTTGACATTAGAGGTGGCCCTTGGGAGGAGAATATAGGGTATAAAGAATTATGGTGGCAGATAGCCCTGGAAGCTAACAGAACTCCGTGACTGAATGAATATATCTCTATTCTGCCACTTTTAAAACTAAAAAGCTGCTAGAACATAGTACATTAAAAAGAACTATATTGGAAATGGCCAGCAGATGGCGTTAACCCCTATCAAATATTTATACTTCTTTTAACAGTATAAAGTAAATTTGAACATATGCTATGAATTGCACACGTATATAAATGAAATTTCTTATAGGATATTTTAATTAGTTAACAAAGAACATAGTGAGAAATAATATATATATATTTTTATAAGATTTTGTTATAATAAAAGGAATTTATGTTTTTAAATTTAACATATATAATGAGATTTTAAGCAAGTGAAATTTGATTTGTTCTTTTTAAAATAAGTATGTAACATGATTGGACAGAGACATAATTAATATATATAAAAGGAAGGAAATGTTAAGTTAATGTGTTTTATCTGATGAAGTCTTTTACTGGACGAAAACGCAGTGATTTGTAAATAAAGCGTTCATATTGGAATGCTAGCATTCACTTCTCTTTGACTTCCAGTTTTTATTTTATCTACAAAATATCCCAACCAACAAACTACAACAATCAGTAAAAAGGTCACACAGGAATACCAATGGGTTAAAATCCACAAAAAAAAAAATTAGCAAAGCTAGATTTTCCACTGTGTGATACCTTAAACCGCTTGTATCAGAGGCAACATGGGATATATGCAAATGACTCTTTAAGGATATCAGGTGCTTCAGATAAATGGCAATTCTAAATGTCCATGACTTGTTCTTTTACTTTAAGTCTATTTATGGAAAATTTCAGGCCAATTAAGCCAAATCCTCTAGCTGTGAACATGCATGTTTCAACTTTTTTATGGGCATCACCAGAACAGCATAAAGAAAATATTTCACATTTGGAAACACAGGGTTGTTATACCCAACTGACATCCATAAACATTACAGTGTCTACAAAATATCCCAACTAACAAACTAAAACAATGAGTAAAAAGGTCACAAAGGAAAATCAATTGGATAAAAAACACAAAGGGAAAAAAATTAGCAAAGCTAGACTTACCACTGTGTGATACCTTAAACCTCTTGTGTCAGAGGCAACATGGGATACATGCAAATTATTCTATAAAGATATCAGTTGTTTCAGCTGCACGTCAATTCTGAAAGTACATGTCTTTTTCTTTTACGTTTACTTTTAAGTTCATTGATGATCAATTTCCTGCCAATAAAGCCAAACCCTCTAGCTGTGGACATGCATGTTTCTGCCTTCTCATGGCAACATTAGCACAGCTTAACATTAGGGTGCCTACAAAATATCCTAACTATAAATTAATATGAAAAAATGGTCAAACAGGAAAACCAAATGTAAAAAAATATAAAAAGAAAAATCTAGCAAAGCTAGACTTTCCACTGTGTTATACCTTAAACCTCTTGTATCAACGACAACATGGGATATATGCTAATTGCTCTTTAAGGCTATCAGCTGTTTCAGCTAAATGGCAATTCTGAATGTCCATTACTTTTTCTTTTACTTTTACTTTAAGTCTATTTGTGGGCAATTTCACGCTAATAAAGCCAAACCCTCTAGCTTTGGACATGCATGTTTCTGCCATCTTATGGAATCATCAGGACAGCATAATATTAAGGTGTGTAAAAAATATCTCAACTAACAAACTGACACAATGAGTAAAAAGGTCACACAGGAAAAACAACTGGTTAAAAAACACAAAAAGAAATATCTAACAAAGCTCGACTTTCCACTGCGTGATACCTTAAACCTCTTGTATCAGAAGCAAGATGGAATATATGCAAACTACTCTTTAAGGATATCAAGTGTTTCAGCTAAATGGCAATTTGGACTGTCCATGACTTTTTCTTTTACTTTTACTTTTAAGTCTATATATGGACACTCTCCGGCCAGTAAAGCCAAACCATCTTGTTGTGGACATGCATGTTTCTGCCTTCGTATGGCATAATCAGGACAGCATAACATTAGGGTGTCTACAAAATACCCCATAACAAACTAAAACAATCAGTAAAAAGGTCACATAAGAAAACCATTTGGTTAAAAAACACAAAAAGAAAAATTTTGCAAACCTACATTTTCCATGGTGTGATACCCTAAACCTATTGTATCAGAGGCAGAATGGGATATATGCAGATGACTCTTTAAGGAAAGCGCTTCAGATAAATGGCAATTCAAAATGTACGTGACTTGTTCTTTTATTTTTAAGTCTATTTATGGACAATTTCAGGCTAATAAAGCCAAATCCTCTAGCTGTTGGCATACGTGTTTCAACCTTTTTATGGCATCATCAGAACGGCATAAAATAAATGTTTCACAGTTGGAAACACATGTTTCTCATACCCAGTTAACATCCATAAACATTATGGAGTTTACAAAATATCCCAGCTAACAAACTAAAACAGTGAGTAAAAAGGTCACAAGGGAAAACCAATTGGATAAAAAGCACAAACAAAAAAATCTAGCAAAGCTAGACTTACCACTGTGTGATACCTTAAACCTCTTGTATCAGAAGCAAGATGGGGTATATGCAAACTACTCTTTAAGGATATCAAGTGTTTCAGCTACATGGCAATTCCGAATGTCCATAGCTTTTTCCTTTACTTTTAAGTCTATTTATGGACAATTTCCTGCCAAATAAAGCCAAACCCGCTAGCTGTGGACGTGCATTTTTCTGACTTCTTATGGCATCATCAACACAGCATAACATTTGAGTGTCTATAAAATATCCTAACTATCAAAGTAAAACAATGAGTAAAAAGGTCACACAGAAAACCAATTGGTTAAAAAATATAAAAAGAAAAATATGTCAAAGCTAGGCTTTCCACTGAGCTATAGCTTAAATCTCTTGTATCATAGGCAATATGAGATATATGCAAATTACTCTTTAAGGATATGAGATGTTTCAGCTAAATAGCAATTTTGAATGTCCATGACATTTTCTTTTACTTTTAAGTCTATATATAGACACCTTCAGGCCAATAAAGCCAGACCCTCTAGTTGTGGACATGAATGTTTCTGCCTTCTTTTGGCATCATCTGGACAGCATAACATTAGGGTGTCTAATAAATATCCCAACTAACAAACTAAAACAATCAGTAAAAAGGTCAAACAGGAAAATAATTGGTTAAAAATCCCAAAAAGAAAAATTTAGCAAAGCTTGATTTTCCACTGTGTGACACCTTAAACCTTATGTATAAGAGGCAACATGTGGAATATGCAGATGACTCTTTAAGGATATCAGGTGTTTCAGATAAATGGCAATTTTGAATGTCCATGACTTTTACTTTTAAGTCAATATAGGGACACCTTCAGGCTAATAAAGCCGAAGCCTCTAGGAATGGACGTGCATGTTTCAGCCTTCTTATGGCATCAGCAGCACAGCAAAACATTAGGGTGTCTACAAAATATTCCAAGTAACAAATTAAAACAATGAGTAAAAAGGTCACATAGGAAAAAACAATTAGCTAAAAAACACAAAAACAAAAAATCTAGCGCAGCTAGATTTTCCACTGTGTGATACTTAAACCTCTTGTATCAGAGGCAACATGGGAAATATGCAAATTACTCTAAAAGGATAGCAAGTGTTTCATCAAAATGGCAATTTGGAATGTCTATGACTTGTTATTTTACTATTAAGTTATTTAAGGACTATTTCAGGCTAATAAAATCAAATCCTCTCGTTGTGGACATGCGTGTTTAAACATTTTTATGGCATCATCAGAACAGCATAAAAGAAATATTTCACAGCTGGAGACACAGGGTTGTCATACCCAACTGAACTTCATAAACATTATGGTGACTATAAAATATCCCAACTAACAAACTAAAACTATGAGTAAAAAGGTCACACAGGAAAACCAATCGGATAAAAAATACAAAAGGAAAAAATCTATCAAAGCTAGAATTACCACTGTGTGATTTCTTAAACAGCTTGTATCAGAGGCAACATGGGATATATGCAAATTACTCCATAAGGATATCAGTTGTTTCAGCTACATGGCAATTCTGAATGTCCATGACCTTTTTTTTTACTTTTGCAGTTACTTTTAAGTCTATTTAGGTACAATTTCCTACCAACAAAGCCAAACCCTCTAGCTGTGGACATGCACTTTTCTGCCTTCTTATGGCATCATCAGCACAGCATAACATTAGGGTGTCTACAAGATATCATAACTATCAAACTAAAACAATGGGAAAAAGGTCACACAGGAAAACCAACTGGTTAAAAAACATAAAAAGAAAAATCTAGCAAAGCTAGACTATGTACTGTCTGATACGTTAAACCTCTTGTATCAGAGGCAACATGGGATATATGCAAATTACTCTTTAAGGGTATCAGGTGTTTCAGCTAAATGGCAATTCTGAAAGTCCATGACTTTTTCTTTTCCTTTTAAGTCTATTTATGGGCAATTTCACGCCAATAAAACCAAACTCTCCAGTTGTGGACATGCATGTTTCTGTCTTCTTACGGCATCATCAGCACAGCATAACATTAGGATGTCTAAAAAATATCCTAAGTACCAAACAAAAACAATGAGTAAAAAAGTAATACAGGAAAACCAATTGGTTAAAAAATGCAAAAACAAAAATCTAGTAAAGCTAGATGTTCCACACTGTGATACCTTAAACTTGCAAATTACTCTTTAAAAATATCAGGTGTTTCAGATAAATGGCAATTCTGAATGTCTCTGACTTTCTATTATTTTTAAGTTTATTTATGCACAATTTCTGGCTAATAAAGCCAAACTCTCTTAGCTGTGAACATGCATGTTTCTGCCTTCTTATGACATCATCAGGACAGCATAACATTAGTGTGTCTACAAAATATCCCAACTAACAAACTATAACAATCTGTAAAAATGTCACACAGAAAGAACAGTTTGTTAAAAACACACAAAAAGAAAAATTTAGGAAAGCTAAATTGTCCACTGTGTGATACCTTAAACCTCTTGTATCTGAGGCAACATGGGATATATGCGGATAACTCTTTAAGGATATCAGATGTTTCAGCTAAATGGCAATTCTGAATGTCCATGATTTTTTTCTTTTACTTTTAAGTCTATTAATGGACAGCGTAAGGCTAATGAAGCCAAATCCTCTAATTGTGGACATGCATGTTTCTACCTTCTTATGGCATCATAAGGACAGCATAACATTAGGGTGTCTACAAAATATCCCAACTAACAAACTAAAATAATGAGCAAAAAGGTCCTACATGAAAATCGATTGGTTAAAAAACACAAAAAGAAAAATCTAGCAAAGCTAGACTTAACACTGCGCAATACATTAAACCTCTTGTATCAGAAGCAACATGGGATATATGCAAATTAGTCTATAAGGATATCAGGTGTTTCAGCTAAATGGCACTTCTGAATGCCCATTATTAGTTCTTTTACTTTACATTCTATTTATGGACAATTTCAGGCCAATAAAGCCAAATCCTCTAGCTGTGAGCATGCATGTTTCTGCCTTTACTATGGCATGATCAGCACAGCACAACATTAAGGTGTCTACAAAATATCCTAACTATCAAACTAAAACAATTAGTAAAAGGTCATACAGAAAAAGCAATTAGTTGAAAAACATAAAAAGAAAAATCTAGTAAAGCTAGACTGTCTACTGTCTGATACTTTAAACCTCTTGTATCAGAGGCAACATGGGATATATGCAAATTACTCTATAAGGATATCTGGTGTTTCAGCTAAATGGCAATGCTGAATGTCCATGACTTTTTCTTTTACTTTTAAATCTATTTAAGGGCAATTGCATGCCAATAAAGCCAAACCTTCTAGTTGTGGACATGCATGTTTCTGCCTTCTTATGGCATCATCAGCACAGCATGACATTACTGTGTATAAAAATATTGCAAGTATCAAACTAAAACAATGCATAAAAAGGTAACACAGAAAAAACAATTGGTTAAAAAACACAAAAATAAAAATATATATATTTTTAATATTTGAACTAACAAACTAAAAAATAAGTAAATATGTCACACAGGAAAACCAATTGGTTAAAAACACAAAAAGAAAAATCTAGCAAAGCTGGACTTTCCACTTCGAGATACTTTAAATATCTTGTATCAGAGGCAATATGGGGTAGAAACAAAATGCTTTGGAAGGATATCAGGTGTTTCAGATAAATGTCAATTCTGAATGTCCACAACTTTTTCTTTTAAGTCTACTTATGTACAATGTCAGGCCAATAAAACTAAACCCTTTAGCTGTCAACATGCATGGTTCTGCCTTCTTATGGCATCATCAGTCCAGCAAAACATTAGGGTGCCTACAAAATATCCCAACTGCCAAACTAAAACAATGAGGAAAAAGGTCACATAGGAAAACCATTTGGTTAAAAAACAAAAACAAAATATCTAGCAGCTAGATTTTCCACTGTGTGATACTTAAACCTCTTGTATCAGAGGCAACATGGGAAATATGCAAATTACTCTAAAAGGATAGCAGGTGTTTCATTAAAATGGCAATTCGGAATGTCCATGACTTGTTCTTTTACTATTAAGTCTATTTAAGGACTATTTCAGGCTAATAAAATCAAATCCTCTCATTGTGGACATGCGTGTTTAAACATTTTTATGGCATCATCAGAACAGCATACCCAACTGACCTTCATAAACATTATGGTGACTACAAAATATCCCAACTAACAAACTAAAACTATGAGTAAAAAGGTCACACAGGAAAACCAATCAGATAAAAAATACAAAAGGAAAAAATCTAGCAAAGCTAGAATTACCACTGTGTGATTTGTTAAACAGCTTGTATCAGAGGCAACATGGGATATATGCAAATTACTCCATAAGGATATCAGTTGTTTCAGCTACATGGCAATTCTGAATGTCCATGACATTTTCTTTTACTTTTACAGTTACTTTTAAGTCTATTTAGGTACAATTTCCTACCAACAAAGCCAAACCCTCTAACTGTGGACATGCACGTTTCTGCCTTCTTATGGCATCATCAGCACAGCATAACATTAGGGTGTCTACAAGATATCATAACTATCAAACTAAAACAATGGGAAAAAGGTCACATGGGAAAACCAACTGGTTAAAAAACATAAAAAGAAAAATCTAGCAAAGCTAGACTATGTACTGTCTGATACGTTAAACCTCTTGTATCAGAGGCAACATGGGATATATGCAAATTACTCTTTAAGGGTATCAGGTGTTTCAGCTAAATGGCAATTCTGAAAGTCCATGACTTTTTCTTTTCCTTTTAAGTCTATTTATGGGCAATTTCACGCCAATAAAACCAAACTCTTTAGTTGTGGACATGCATGTTTCTGTCTTCTTATGGCATCATCAGCACAGCATAACATTAGGATGTCTAAAAAATATCCTAAGTACCAAACAAAAATAATGAGTAAAAAAGTAACACAGGAAAACCAATTGGTTAAAAAATGCAAAAACAAAAATCTAGTAAAGCTAGATGTTCCACACTGTGATACCTTAAACTTGCAAATTACTCTTTAAAGATATCAGGTGTTTCAGATAAATGGCAATTCTGAATGTCTCTGACTTTCTATTATTTTTAAGTTTATTTATGCACAATTTCTGGCTAATAAAGCCAAACTCTCTTAGCTGTGAACATGCATGTTTCTGCCTTCTTATGACATCACCAGGACAGCATAACATTAGGGTGTTTACAAAATATCCCAACTAACAAACTAAAACAATCTGTAAAAATGTCACACAGAAAGAACAGTTTGTTAAAAACACACAAAAAGAAAAATTTAGGAGAGCTAAATTGTCCACTGTTTAATACCTTAAACCTCTTGCATCAGATGCAACATGGGATATATGCAGATGACTCTTTAAGGATATCAGGTGTTTCAGATAAAAGGCAATTCTGAATGTCCATGACTTTTTCTTTTACTTTTAAGTCTTGTTATGGGCAGCTTCAGGCTTATAAAGGTAAACCCTCTAGGTACGGACATGTGTGTTTCTGCCTTCTTATGGCATCACCTGCACAGCATAACATTAGGGTGTCTAAAAATATCCCAACTTAAAAACTAAAACAATGAGTAAAAATGTCATAGAAAAAAAACAATTGGTTAAAAACACAAAAAAATAAAATCTATCAAAGCTAGACATTCCACTGTGTGATACCTTAAACATTTGGTATCAGAGGCAACATACGATATATGTAAATTACTATTTGACAATTCAGCTAAATTGCAATTCTGAATGTCCATGACTTGTTCTTTTACTTTTAAGTCTATTTATGGACAATTTCAGGATAATAAAGCCAAATCCTCTAGCTGTGGGCATGTGTGTTTCTGCCCTCTTATGGCATCACCAGGATAGCATAACATTAGGGTGTCTAGAAAATATCCCAACTAACAAACTAAAACAATCTGTAAAAAGGTCACACAGGAAAACCAATTGGTTAAAAACATGCAAAAAGAAAAATTTAGCAAAGCTAAATTTTCCACTGTTTGATACCGTAAACCTCTTGAATAAGAGGCACCATGGGATATATGTGGATACTCTTTAAGGATATCAGGTTTTTTAGATAAATGGCAATTCTGAATGTCCATTACTTTTTCTTTTATTTTTAAGTCAATTTATAGACAACTCAGAACAATAAAGCAATACGCTCTAGCTGTGGATATGCATGTTTCTGCCTTCTTATGGCATCATCAGCACAGCATAACACTAGGGTGTCTAAAAATATCCCAACTAACAAACTTAAACAATGAGTAAAAAAGTTACACAGGAAAACCAATTGTCAAAAAAAAAACACAAAAAAGAAAAAAACTAGTATAGCTAGACTTTAAACTGTGTCATACCTTACACATCCTGTATCAGAGGCAACATGGGATATATGCAAATTACTCTTTAGGGATATCACGTTGTTCTGCTAAATGGGAATCTGAATGTCCATGATTGTTCTTTTACTTTTACTTTTAAGTCTATTTATGGACAACATCAGGCCAACAAAGCTAAACCCTAAAGGTATGGACATGCATGTTTCTGCCTTCTTATGGCATCATCAGCATAGCTTAACATTAGAGTGTCTGCAAAATATCCCAACAAACTAAAGCAATGAGTAAAAAGGTCAGACAGGAAAACCAATTGGTTAAAAAATACAAAAATAAAAACCTAGCAAAACTACACTTTCCACTGTGTGATAACTTAAACCTCTTGTATAAGTGGCAACATGGGATATATGCAACTTACTCTTTACTGATATCAGGTATTTCAGCTAAATGGCAATTCTGAATGTCCGCAACTTTTTCTTTTACTATTTCTTTTAAGTCTATTTATGGAAAATTTCAGGCCAATAAAAACAAACTTCTAGTAGTGGACATGCATATTTCAGCATTCTTTTGGCATAATCAGCACAGCATAACATTAGACTTCTACAAAATTTCCCAACTACCAAACTAAAACATTGACTAAAAAGGTCACACAGGAAAATCAATTGGTTAAAAAACACAAACAGAAAAATCTAGCAAAGCTAGACATTCTACTGTGTGATACATTAAACCTCTTGTATCAGAAGCAACATGGTATAGACCCAAATTACTCATTAAGGATATCAGGTGTTTTAGCTAAATGGCAATTCTGAATGTCCATTACTTTTTCTTTTACTTTTAAGTCTATTTATAGACAACTTCAGGCCAATAAAGCCAAACCACTTAGCTGTGGACATGTATGTTTTCCCTTGTTATGAAATCATCAGCACAGCATAACATTAGGGTGTCTAAAAAATATCCCAACTAACACACTAAAAAAATGAGTAAAAATGTCACACAGGAAAACCAAATGGTTAAAAAGTACAAAAAGAAAAATCTAGCAAAGCTAGGTTTTCCACTATGTGATAGTTTAAACCTCCTGTATCAGAGGCAAATTGGGATACATGCAAATTACACTTTCAGGGTATCAGGTGTGTCAGGTAAGGGGCAATTCTGAATGTCCATGACTTGTTATTTTACTTTAAAGTCTATTTATGCCAATAAAGCCAAATCATCTAGCTGTGGACACATGTGTTTCAGCCTTTTTCATGGCATCATTAGAACAGCATAAATAAATATTTCACATTTGGAAACACAGGGTTGTCATACCCAACTGACATCCATAAACATTATTGTGTCTAAAATTATCCAAACTAACAAACTACAACAATGAGTAAAAAGGTCACACAGGAAAACCAATTGGTTAAAAAACAAAATGAAAAATCTAACAAACCTAGACATACTACTGTGTGAGTCTGTAAACCATTTGCATCAGAGGCAACATGGGATTTATAGAAATTAATCTATAAGGATATCAGATGTTACAGCTAAATGACAATTTAAAATGCCCATGCCTTTTTCTTTTACTTTTACTTTTAAGTCTATTTATGGACATTTTTCCAGCTAATAAAGCCAGACCCTTTAGTTGTGTACATACATGTTTCTGCCTTCTTATGGAATCATCAACACAGCATAATATTAGGTTATGTAGAAAATATCCTATCCAACTAAAACAATGAGTAAAAAGATTACAAAGGAAAACTAATTGGTTAAAAAAATTAAAAGGAAAAGTCTAGCAAAGATAGACTTTCCACTGTGTTATACCTTAAACCTCTTGTATCAGAGGCAACATGGGATATATGCAAATTACTGTTTAAAAATCTCAGGTGTTTCAGCTAAATGGCAATTCAGAATGTCCATTACTTTTTCATTTACTTTTACTTTTAAGTCTATATATGGACACTTTCGGTCCAATAAAGCCAAATCCTCTAGTTGTAGATATGCATGTATCTGACTTCTTATGGCATCATCAGGACAGCATAACATTAGAGTGTCTACAAAATATCCCAACTAACAAACTAAAACAACAGTAAAAAGGACACACAGGAAAACCAACTGGTTAAAAACACAAAAAGAAAAATTTAGCAAAGCTAGGTTTTTCACTGTGTGATACCTTAAACCTCTTGTATCTGAGGCAACATGGGATATATGCGGATAACTCTTTAAGGATATCAGATGTTTCAGCTAAATGGCAATTCTGAATGTCCATGATTTTTTTTCTTTTACTTTTAAGTCTATTAATGGACAGCTTAAGGCTAATGAAGCCAAATCCTCTAATTGTGGACATGCATGTTTCTACCTTCTTATGGCATCATAAGGACAGCATAACATTAGGGTGTCTACAAAATATCCCAACTAACAAACTAAAATAATGAGCAAAAAGGTCCTACATGAAAATCGATTGGTTAAAAATCACAAAAAGAAAAATCTAGCAAAGCTAGACTTAACACTGCGCAATACATTAAACCTCTTGTACCAGAAGCAACATGGGATATATGCAAATTAGTCTATAAGGATATCAGGTGTTTCAGCTAAATGGCAATTCTGAATGTCCATTATTAGTTCTTTTACTTTACATTATATTTATGCACAATTTCAGGCCAATAAAGCCAAATCCTCTAGCTGTGGACATGTCTGTTTCAAAATTTGTATGGAATCATCAGAACAATATAAAAGAAATGTTTCACAGTAGGAAACACATGGTTGTCATACCTAACTGACATCCATAAACATTATGGTGTCTGCAAAATATCACAACTAACAAAATAAAACAATGAGTAAAAAGGTCACAGAAGAAAATCAATTGGATAATAAACACAAAAGGAAAAATCTAGCAAAGCTAGACTTACCACTGCGTGATACCGTAAACCTCTTGTATCAGAGGCAATATGGGATATATGCAAATTACTCTATAAGGATATCAGGCGTTTCAGCTATATGGCACTTCTGATTGTCCATGACTTTTTCTTTTACTTTTACTTTTACTTTTAAGTCTATTTATGGAAAATTTCCTGCCAATAAAGCCAAACCCTCTAGCTGTGAGCATGCATGTTTCTGCCTTTTTTATGGCATGATCAGCACAGCACAACATTAAGGTGTCTACAAAATATCCTAACTATCAAACTAAAACAATTAGTAAAAGGTCATACAGAAAAAGCAATTAGTTGAAAAACATAAAAAGAAAAATCTAGTAAAGCTAAACTGTCTACTGTCTGATACTTTAAACCTCTTGTATCAGAGGCAACATGGGATATATGCAAATTACTCTATAAGGATATCTGATGTTTCAGCTAAATGGCAATGCTGAATGTCCATGACTTTTTCTTTTACTTTTAAATCTATTTAAGGGCAATTGCATGCCAATAAAGCCAAACCCTCTAGTTGTGGACATGCATGTTTCTGCCTTCTTATGGCATCATCAGCACAGCATGACATTACTGTGTATAAAAATATTGCAAGTACCAAACTAAAACAATGCGTAAAAAAGTAACACAGAAAAACCAATTAGTTAAAAAACACAAAAATAAAAATATATATATTTTTAATATTTGAACTAACAAACTAAAAAATAAGTAAATATGTCACACAGGAAAACCAATTGGTTAAAAACACAAAAAGAAAAATCTAGCAAAGCTAGACTTTCCACTTCAAGATACTTTAAATATCTTGTATCAGAGGCAACATGGGGTAGAAACAAAATGCTTTGGAAGGATATCAGGTGTTTCAGATAAATGGCAATTCTGAATGTCCACAACTTTTTCTTTTAAGTCTACTTATGTACAATGTCAGGCCAATAAAACTAAACCCTTTAGCTGTCAACATGCATGGTTCTGCCTTCTTATGGCATCATCAGTCCAGCAAAACATTAGGGTGCCTACAAAATATCCCAACTGCCAAACTAAAACAATGAGGAAAAAGGTCACACAGGAAAACCAATTGGTTAAAAAACACAAACAGAAAAATCTAGTAAAGCTGGACTTTCTATGTGTGATACGTTAAACTTCTTGTATCAGAGGCAACATGGGATATATGCAAATTTCTCTTTAAGGAGATCAGGTGATTCAGCTAAGTGGCAATTCTGAATGTCCATGACATTTTCTTTTACTTTTAAGGCAATTTACGGACAACTTCAGGCCAATAAAGCCAAACTCTCTAGCTGTGGACAAGCATGTCTCTGCCTTCTTATGGCATCATCAGCACAGCAAAACATTAGGGTGTCTAAAAATATACAAACTAACAAATTTAAAAATTAGTAAAAATGTCACACAGGAAAACCAGTTAGTTAAAAAAACAGAAAAAAAAATCTAGCAAAGCTAGACTTTCAACTGTGTGATACCTTAAGCTTCTTGTTTCAGAGGCAACATGGGATATATGTAAATTACTCTTAAGGATAGCAGGCTATATGGCTAAATGGCAATTCTGAATGTTAATGACTTTCTCCTTTACTTGTAACTCTATTTATGGACAATTTCAAGCCAATAAAGTCAAACCCTCTAGCTGTGGGCATGCATGTTTCTGCCTTTTATGGCATCATCAGCAAAGCATAACATTTGGGTGTCTAAAACATATCCCAACTAACAAACTAAAATTTGAGTAAACATGTCACACAGTAAAACCAATTGGTTGAAAAACACAAAAATAAGAATCTAGCATAGATAGACTTTCACTGTGTGATACCTTAAACTTCCTGTATCAGAGGCAACGTGGGATATATGCAAATTACTCTTTAATGATATCAGGTGTTTCAGCAAAATATCATTTCTGAATGACCATGACTTTTTCGTTTCATTTTACATCTATTTATTGACAATTTCAAGCCAATAAAGCCAAATCCTCAAGCTGTGGACATACATGTTTTCACCCTTTTATAGAATCATCAGACAGTATAAAAATAATGTTTTACATTTGGAAACAGAGAGTTGTCAGACCCAACTGATATGCATAAACATTATGGTGTCTTCAAAATATCCCAACTAATAAACTAAAGCAATGAGTAAAAAGGTCACAAAGGAAAACAAATTGGTTAAAAAACACAAAAAGAAAAATCTAGCAAAGCGACACTTACCACTGTGTTATACTTTAAAGTTCTTATATCAGAGGCAACATGGGATATATGCAAATTACTCTATAAAGATATCAGGTGTTTCAGCTAAATGGCAAATCTGAATCTCCATGACTTTTTCTTTTACTTTTACTTTTAAGTCTATTTATGTACAATTTTCGGCCCATAAAACCAAACTGTCTAGCTATGGGCATGCATGTTTCTGCCTTCTTATGGCATCATCAGCCCAGCAAAACATTAGGGTGTCTTCAAAATATCCCAACTACCAAACTACAACAATGAGTAAAAAGGTCACACAGGAAAACCAATTGGTTAAAAAGCACAAACAGAAAAATACAGTAAAACTAGTCCTTATACTGTGTGATATGTTAAACCTCTTGTATCAGAGGCAACATGGGATATATGCAAATTACTCTTTAAGGATATCAGATGTTTCAGTTAGGCAATTCTGAACGTCCATGACTTTTTCTTTTTCTTTTACTTTATGTCTATTTATGGACAATGTCAGGCCAATAAAGCAAAACTCTCTAGCTGTAGGTATGCATGTTTCTACCTTCTTATGGCATCATCAGCACAGCATAACATCAGGGTGTCTACAAAATATCCTAACTAACAAACTAAAACAATGGGTAAAAATGTCACGCAGGAAAACCAATTGTTTGAAAAACATAAAAAGAAAATCTTAGCCAAGCTAGACTTTCCACTGTGTTATGTCTTAAACTCTTGTATCAGAGGCAACATGGGATATATGCAAATTACTCTTCAGGGATATCAGGTGTTTAACCTACATGGTTATTCTGAATGTTCACTGACTTTTTCTTTTACTCTTAAAATTATTTATAGACAACCTCAGGTCAATAAAATCAAACCCACTAGCTGTGGACATGCATGCTTCTGCCTTCTTATGTCATCATCAGCACAGCATAACATTAAATTGTCTAAAAATATCCCAACTAACAAACTAAAACAATAAGTAAAAAGGTCACACAGGTAAACCAATTTGTTAAAAATCATAAAAAGAAAATCCTAGCAAAGCAAGACATCCCACTGTGTGATACCTTAAACTTCTTGCATCAGAGGCAACATGGGATATATGCAAATTACTCTTTAAGGATATCAGGTGTTTTAGCTACATTGCAATTCTGAATGTCCATGACTGTTTCTTTTACTTTTATTTTTATGTCTATTTATGGATAATTTCCTGCCAATAAAGCCAAACCCTCTAAGTGTGGACATGCCTGTTTCTGCCTTCGTATGGCATCATCAGCACAGCATAACATTGGGGTGTCTGCAAAATATCCTATCAAACTAAAACAATACTTGAAAAGGTCACATAGAAAAACTAATTGGTTAAAAAACATAAAAAGACAAATTTAGAAAAGCTAGACTATCCACTGTCTAATATGTTTAACTTCTTGTATCAGAGACAACATATGATGTATGCAAATTACTCTTTAAGGATATCAGGTGTTTCAGCTAAATGCCAATTCTGAATGTCCATGACTTTTTCTTTTAAGTCTATTTATGTGCAATTTCTGGCCAATAAAACCAAACCCTTTAGCTGTGGACATGCATGTTTCTGCCTTCTTTTGGTATAATCAGCCAAGCAAAACATTAGAGTGTCTACAAAATATCCCAACAAACAAACTAAAAAATGAGCACAAATATCACACATGAAAACCAAATGGTTAAAAAACAAAAAAGAAAAATCTAGCAAAGCTGGACTTTCCGCTATGTTATAGCTTAAACCTTTTGTATCAGAGGCAACATGGGATATGTGCAAATTCCTCTTTGAAGATATCAGGTGTTTCAGTTAAGGGGCAATTCTGAATGTCCATGACTTGTTCTTTTACTTTTAAGACTATTTATGGACAATTTCAAGCCAATAAGGACAAATCATCTAGCGCCGGACATGCGTGTTTCAACCTTTTCATGGCATCATCAGAACAGCATAAAACAAATGCTTCACATTTGGAAACACAGGGTTGTCATACTCAACTGACATCCATAAACATTATGTTGTCTACAAAACATCCTTACTAAAAGACAACAACAATGAGTAAAAAGGTCACACCAAAAAAAAACAACTGGTTAAAAAACACAAAAAGAAAATCCTAGCAAAGCTAGACTTACCACTGTGTGATACCTTAAACCTCTTGTATCAGATGCAACATTTGATATACACAAATTAATCTATAAGGATATCAGGTGTTTCAGTTAAATGGCAATTCTGAAAGTTCATGACTTTTTCTTTTACTTTCACTTTTAAGTCTATTTAAGGAAAATTTCCGGCCAATAAAACCAAACCCTCTAGCTGAGTACATGCATGTTCCTGCCTTCTTATGGAATCATCAGCACAACATAACATTAGGGTGTCTACAAAATATCCCAACATTCAAATTAAAACAATGAGTAAAAAGGTTACACGGGAAAACCAATTGGTTAAAAGCCAAACCCTCTAGCTGTAGGCATGCATGTTTCTGACTTCTTATGGCATCATCAGCACAGCATAACATTAGGGTGAACAAAACATCCCAACTAACAAACTAAAACAATGGGTACAAATTTCACACAGGAAAACCAATTGTTTAAAAAACATAAAAAATAAAAATCTAGCCAAGCTAGACTTTTCACTGTGTTATGTCTTAAACCTCATGTGTCAGAGGCAACATGGGATATATGCAAATTACTCTTTAAGGATATCATGTGTTTCAGCTAAATGGTAATTCTGAATGTACATGAATTTTTCTTTTACTTTTACTTTTAATTCTATTTATGTACAATTTCTGGCCAATAAAACCAAAGACTCTAAATGTGGCTATACATGTTTCTGCCTTCTTATGGCATTATCAGCACAGCATAACATAAGGCTGTTTAAATAAAATCCCAACTACCAAACTAAAACAATGAGTAAAAAGGTCACTAAGGAAAATCAATTGGTTAAAACACACGAAAAGAAAATACTAGCAAAGCTTGACTTTTCACTATGTGATACCTTAAACCTCTTATATCACAGGCAACATGGGATATATGCAAATTATTCTTAAAGATATCAGAACTTTTTTATGTCTATTTATGGACACCTTCAGGCCAGTAAAGCCAAACCCTCTATTTGTGGACAAGAATGTTTTTGCATTCTTATGGCATCATCAGCACAGCATAACATTAGGGTGTCTACAAAACATCCCAACTAACAAACTAAAACAATGGGTAAACATTTCACACTGGAAAACCAATTGTTTAAAACACATAAAAAGAAAAATCTAGCCAAGTTAGACTTTCCACTGTGTTATGTCTTAAACCTCTTCTATCAGAGGCAACATGGGATATATGCAAATGACTCTTTAAGAATATCATGTGTTTCAGCTAAATGGCAATTCTGAATGTCCATGAATGTTTCTTTTACTTTTACTTTTAATTCTATTTTCGTACAATTTCAGGCCAATAAAACCAAATACTCTAAATGTGGATATGCATGTGTCTGCCTTCTTATGGCATTATCAGTCCAGCATAATATAAGGCTGTCTAAATAATATCCCAATTACCAAACTAAAACAATGAGTAAAAAGGTCACACAGGACAATCAATTGGTTAAAACACATGAAAATAAAAATCTAGCAAAGCTTGACTTTCCACTATTTGATACCTTAAACCTTTTATATCAAAGGCAACATGGGATATATGCAAATCACTCTTTAAGGATATCAGGTGTTTCAGCTAAATGGCAATTCTGAATGGCCATGACTTTATTTTCCTTTAAGTCTATTTATGGGCAATTTCACACTAATAAAACCAAACCCAATAGTTGTGGACATGCATGTTTCTGCCTTCTTATGGCATCATCAGCACAGCATAACTTAGAATGTCTAAAAAATATCCTAAGTACCAAACTAAAACAATGAGTAAAAAAGTAACACAGGAAAACAAATCAGTTAAAAAATGCAAAAATAAAAACCTAGAAAAGCTAGATGCTCCACACTGTGATACCTTAAACTTCTTGTATCAGAGGCAATATGGAATATATGCAAATTACTCTTTAAGGATATCAGATGTTTCAGCTAAATGGCAATTCTGAATGTCTCTGACTTTTTTATTATTTTTAAGTTTATTTGTGCACAATTTCGGGCTAATAAAGCCAAACTCTCTTAGCTGTGGACATGCATGTTTCTGCCTTCTTATAGCATCATCAGGACAGCATAACATTAGGGTGTCTACAAAATATCCCAACTAACAAACTAAAACAATCTGTAAAAATCCTCTAGTTGTGGACATGCATGTTTCTGCCTTCTTATGGCATCATCTGCACAGCATAACATTAGGGTGTCTAAAAATATCCCAACTTAAATACTAAAATAATGAGTAAAAATGCCATCGAATAAAACCAATTGGTTAAAAACATAAAAATAAAAATATATCAAAGCTAGACATCCCACTGTGTGATACCTTAAACATTTGGTATCAGAAGCAACATACAATATATGTAAATTACTCTTTGAGAATTCAGCTAAATTGCAATTCTGGACATCCATGACTTGTTCTTATTCTTTTAAGTCTATTTATGGACAATTTCAGGACAATAAAGCCAAATACTCTAGCTGAGGGCATGCATGTTTCTGCCCACTTATGGCATCATCAGGACATCATAACATTAGGGTGCCTACAAAATATCCCAACTAGCAAACTAAAACAATCTGTAAAAAGGTCACACAGGAAAAGCAACTGGTGAAAAACACACAAAAGAAAAATTTAGAAAAGCTAAATTTTCCACTGTTTGATGCCGTAAACCTCTTGAATCAGAGGCAACATGTTATATATTTGGATGACTCTTTAAGGATATCAGGTTGTTCAGATAAATGGCAATTCTGAATGTCCATTACTTTTTCTTTTATTTTTAAGTCAATTTATAGACAACTTCAGAACAATAAAGCCATACCCTTTAGCTGTGGATATGCATGTTTCTGCCTTCTGATGGCATCATCAGCTCAGCAAAACACTAGGGTGTCTAAAAAATATCCCAACTAACAAACTTAAACATTGAGTAAAAAGCTTACATAGGAAAACCAATTGTCAAAAAAGCACAAACAAGAGAAAAACTAGCATAACTAGACTAAACTGTGTCATACCTTACACCTCCTCTATCAGAGGCAACATGGGATATATGCAAATTACTCTTTAGTGATATCACATTTTTCTGCTAAATGGGAATCTGAATGCCCATGATTGTTCTTTTACTTTTACTTTTAAGTATATTTATGGACAACATCAGGCCAACAAAGCTAAACCCTCCAGGTATGGACATGCATGTTTCTGCTTTATTACAGCATCGTCAGCACAGCCTAACATTAGAGTGTCTGCAAAATATCCCAACAAACTAAAACAATGAGTAATAAAGGCCACATAGGAAAACCAATTGGTTAAAAAATACAAAAATAAAAACCTAGCAAAACTACACTTTCCACTGTGTGATAACTTAAACCTCTTGTATCAGTGGCAACATGGGATATATGCAAATTACTCTTTATTGATATCAGGTATTTCAGCTAAATGGCAATTCTGAATGCCCGCGACTTTTTCTTTTACTATTTCTTTTAAGTCTATTTATGGAAAATTTCAGGCCAATAAAAACAAACCCTCTAGTAGTGGACATGCATATTTCAGCATTCTTTTGGCATCATCAGCACAGCATAACATTAGAGTTCTACAAAATTTCCCAACTATAAAACTAAAACATTGACTAAACAGGACACACAGGAAAATCAATTGGTTAAAAAACACAAACAGAAAAATCTAGCAAAGCTAGACATTCTACTGTCTGATACACTAAACCTCTTGTATCAGAAGTAACATGGTATAGATGAAAATTACTCATTAAGGATATCAGGTGTTTCAGCTAAATGGCAATTCTGAATGCCCATTACTTTTTCTTTTACTTTTAAGCCTATTTATAGACAACTTCAGGCCAATAAAACCAAACCACCTAGCTGTGGACATGTATGTTTTCCCTTTGTTATGAAATCATCAGCACAGCATAGCATTAGGGTTTCTAAAAAATATCCCAACTAAAACACTACAAAATGAGTAAAAATGTCACACAGGAAAACCGAATGGTTAAAAAGCACAAAATAAATCTAGCAAAGCTAGCCTTTCCACTGTGTGATAGCTTAAAATTATTGTATCAGAGGCAAATTGGGATACATGCAAATTACTCTTTCAGGGTATCAGGTGTTTCAGCTAAGTGGCAATTCTAAAAGTCCATGACTTGTTCTTTTACTTTAAAGTCTATTTATGGACAATTTTTTGCCAGTAAAGCCAAATCCTCTAGCTGTGGACATATGTGTTTCAGCCTTTTTCATGGCATCATTAGAGCAGCATAAAAGAAATGTTTCACATTTGGAAACACAGGGTTGTCATACCAAACTGACATCCATAAACATTATTGTGTCTAAAAAATATCCAAACTAACAAAATAAAACAATGAGTAAAAAGGTCACACAGGAAACCAATTGGTTAAAAAACACAAAAAGAAAAATCTAACAAACCTAGATGTACCACTGTGTGATTCCGTAAGCCACTTGTATCAAAGGCAACATGGCATTTATGGAAATTAATCTATAAGGATATCAGGTGTTACAGCAAAATGGCAATTCAAAATATCCATTACTTTTTCATTTACTTTTACTTTTAAGTCTATATATAGACACTTTCAGTCCAATAAAGCCATATCCTCTAGTTGTGGATATGCATGTATCTGACTTCTTATGGCATCATCAGGACAATATAACATTAGGGTGTCTACAAAATATCCCAACTAACAAATTAAAACAACAGTAAAAAGGGCACACAGGAAAACCAACTGATTAAAAACACAAAAAGAAAAATTTAGCAAAGTTAGATTTTTCACTGTGTGATACCTTAAACCTCTTGTATCTGAGGCAACATGGGATATATGCAGATAACTCTTTAAGGATATCAGGAGTTTCAGCTAAATGGCAATTCTGAATGTTCATGATTTTTTCTTTTACTTTTACGTCTATTAATGGACAGCTTAAGGCTAATGAAGCCAAATCCTCTAATTGTGGACATGCATGTTTCTGCCTTCTTATGGCATCATAAGGACAGCTTAACATTAGGGTGTCTACAAAATATCCCAACTAACAAACTAAAATAATGAGCAAAAAGGTCCCACAAGAAAATCGATTGGTTAAAAAACACAAAAAGAAAAATCTAGCAAAGCTAAAATGAACACTGTACAATACAGTAAACCACTTGTATCAGAAGCAACGTGGGATATATGCAAATTAGTATATAAGGATATCAGGTGTTTCAGTTAAATGGCAATTTTGAATGTCCATGATTAGTTCTTTTACTTTTCATTTTATTTATGGACAATTTCAGGCCAATAAAGCCAAATCATCTAATTGTGGTCATGCCTGTTTCAAAATTTTTATGGAATCATCAGAACAGTATAAAAGAAATGTTTCACAGTAGGAAACACATGGTTGTCATACCCAACTGACATCCATAAACATTATGGTGTCTGCAAAATATCACAACTAACAAACTAAAACAATGAGTTAAAAGGTCACACAAGAAAAACAATTGGATAATAAACACAAAAGGAAAAAAAATATCTAGCAAAGCTAGACTTACCACTGTGTGATACCTTAAACATCTTGTATCAGAGGCAACATGGGATATATGCAAATTACTCTATAAGGATATCTGGTGTTTTAGCTAAATGGCAATTCTGAATGTCCATGACTTTTTCTTTTACTTTTAAGTCTGTTTATGGGCAATTGCATGCCAGTAAAGCCAAACCCTCTAGTTGTGGACATGCATGTTTCTGCCTTATTATGGCATCATCAGCACAGCATGATATTACGGTGTCTAAAAATATTGCAAGTACCAAACTAAAACAATGAGTAAAAAAGTAACACAGGAAAATCAATTGGTTAAAAAACACAAAAAAATATGTATTTTTAATATTTGAATGAACAAACTAAAAAATAAGCAAATATGTCACACAGGAAAACCAAATAAAAACACAAAAATAAAAATCTAACAAAGCTAGGCTTTTCACTTTGTAATACTTTAAACATCGTGTATCAGAGGTAACATGGGGTAGAAACAAAATGCTTTGGAAGAATAACAGGTGTTTCAGATAAATGGCAATTCTGAATGTTCATGACTTTTTCTTTTAAGTCTATTTATGTATAATGTCAGGCCAATAAAACCAAACCCTTTAGCTGTGGACATGCATGTTTCTGCCTTCTTATGGCATCATCAGCACAGCAAAACATTAGGGTGCCTACAAAATATCCCAACTACCAAACTAAAACAATGAGGAAAAAGGTAACACAGGAAAACCAATTGGTTAAAAAACACAAACAGAAAAATCTAGTAAAGCTGGACTTTCTATGTGTGATACATTAAACTTCTTATATCAGTGGCAACATGGGATATATGCAAATAACTCTTTAAGGAGTTTAGGTGTTTCAGCTATGTGGCAATTCTGAATGCCCATGACATTTTCTTTTACTTTTAAGGCAATTTACGGACAACATCAGGCCAATAAAGCCAAACCCTCTAGCTGTGGACAAACATGTCTCTGCCTTCTTATGGCATCATTAGCACAGCAAAACATTAGGGTGTCTAAAAATATACACACTAACAAATTTAATAATGAGTAAAAATGTCACACAGAAAAAACAGTTGGTTAAAAAAAACAGAAAAAGAAAAATCTAGCAAAGCTAGACTTTCGACTGTGTGATACCTTAAACTTCATGTTTCAGAGGCAACATGGGATATATGTAAATGACTCTTAAGGATAGCAGGCTATTTGGCTAAATGGCAATTCTGAATGCTCATGACATTTTCCTTTACTTTTAACTCTATTTATGGACAATTTCAAGCCAATAAAGTCAAACCCTCTAGCTGTGGGCATGCATGTTTCTGCCTTGTTATGGCATCATCAGCACAGCATAACATTCGGGTGTCTAACAAATATCCCAACTAACAAACTAAAATTGAATAAATATGTCACACAGTAAAACCAATTGGTTGAAAATCACAAAAAGAAGAATCTAGCATAGATAGACTTTCAACTGTGTGATACCTTAAACTTCCTGTATCAGAGGCAACATGGGATACATGCAAACTATTCTTTAGTGATATCAGGTGTTTCAGCTTAATGTAATTTCTGAATGACCATGACTTTTTCGTCTATTTATGGACACTTTCAGGCCAATAAAGCCAACTCCTCAAGCTGTGGACAAAAATAATGTTTTTCCCTTTCATAGAAGTATAAATACAGTATAAAAATAATGTTTTACATTTGGAAACAGAGAGTTTTCATACCCAACTGATATGCATAAACATTATGGTGTCTTCAAAATATCCCAACTAACAAACTAAAACAATGAGTAAAAAGGTCACAAAGGAAAACAAATTGGTTAAAAAACACAAAAAGAAAAATCTAGCAAAGCTACACTTACCACTTTGTGATACCTCAAATTTCTTACATCAGAGGCAACATGGGATATATGCAAATTACTCTATAAATATATCATGTGTTTCAGCTAAATGGCAAATCTATATCTTCATGACTTTTTCTGTTACCTTTACTTTTAATTCTATGTATGTACAATTTTTGGCCCATAAAACCAAACCGTCTAGCTATGGGCATGCATGTTTCTGCCTTCTTATGGCATCATCAGCCGAGCAAAACATTAGGGTATCTACAAAATATCCAAACTACCAAACTACAACAATGAGTAAAAAGGTCACACATGAAAACCAACTGGTTAAAAAGCACAAACAGAAAAATACAGTAAAGCTAGTCCTTATACAAAATATCCCAACTACCAAACTAAAACAATGAGTAAAAAGGTCACACAGTAAAACCAATTGGTTAAAAAGCACAAACAGAAAAATACAGTAAAGCTAGTCATTATACTGTGTGATACGTTAAACCTCTTGTATCAGAGGCAATATGGAATATATGCAAGTTACTCTTTAAGGATATCAGATGTTTCAGCTAAGGCAATTCTGAATGTCCATGACTTTTTCTTTTACTTTGTCTATTTATGGACAATTTCAGGTCAATAAAGCCAAACTCTCTAGCTGTGGGCATGCATGTTTCTAACTTCTTATGGCATCATCAGCACACCATAACATTAGGGTGTCTATAAAACATCCCAACTAACAAACTAAAACAATGGGTAAAAATGTCACACAGGCAAACCAATTGTTTGAAAAACATAAAACGAAAAACCTAGCCAAGCTTGGCTTTCCACTGTGTTATGTCTTAAACTCTTATATCAGCGGCCACATGGGATATATGCAAGTTACCCTTCAAGGATATCATGTGTTTAACCTACATGGCTATTCTGAATGTTCATGACTTTTCTTTTACTCATAAAATTATTTATAGACAACTTCAGGCCTATAAAATCAAAGCCACTATCTGTGGACATGCATGCTTTTGCCTTTTTATGGCATCATCAGCACAGCATAACATTAGATTGTCTAAAAATATCCCAGCTAACAAACTAAAACAATGAGTAAAAAGGTCACACAGGAAAACCAATGTGTTAAAAATCATAAAAAGAAAATTCTAGCAAAGCTAGACATCCCAATGTATGATACCTTAAACTTCTTGCATCAGAGGCAACATGGTATATATGCAAATTACTCTTTAAGAACATCAGGTATTTTAGCTAAATGGTAATTCTGAATGTCCATGAATTTTTCTTTTACTTTTACTTTTCAGTCTATTTAAGTACAGTTTCTGGCCAATAAAGCCAAAGACTATAACTGTGGACATGCATGTTTCTGCCTTTTTATGGCATCATCAGCACAGCATAACATTAGGTTGTCTGCAAAATATCCCAACTACCAAACTAAAACAATGAGTAAAAAGGACACACAAGAAAACCAATTGGTTAAAAAATAGAAAAAGAAAAACCTAGCAAAGCTTGACTTTCCCCTGTGTGATACCTTAAACCTCTTGTATTGGAGGCAACATGGGATTTACGCAAATTACTCTTTAAGGATATCAGGTGTTTTAGCTACATGGCAATTCTGAATGTCGATGACTGTTTGTTTTACTTTTATTTTTATGTCTATTTATGGATAATTTTCTGCCAATAAAACCAAACCCTCTAACTGTGGACATGCATGTTTCTGCCTTCTTATGGCATTATCAGCACAGCATAACATTAGGGTGTCTGCAAAATATCCTATCAAACTAAAACAATAAGTGAAAAGGTCACATAGCAAAACTAATTGGTTAAAAACATAAAAAGAAAAAAATCTAGGAAAGCTAGACTATCTACTGTCTGATATGTTTAACCTCTTGTATCAGAGGCAACATATGATGTAAGCAAATTACTCTTTAAGGATATCAGGTGTTTCGGCTAAATGGCAATTCTGAATGTCCATGACCTTTTCTTTTAAGTCTATTTATGTGCAATTTCTGGCCAATAAAACCAAACCCTTTAGCTGTGGACATGCATGTTTCTACCTTATTATGGCATCATCAGCCAATCAAAATATTAGGGTGTCTACAAAATATCCCAACAAACAAACTAACAAAATGAGTAAAAATATCACACATGAAAATCAAATGGTTAAAAAACAAACAAGAAAAATCTAGCAAAGCTGGACTTTCCACTATGTTATAGCTTAAACCTTTTGTATAATTGGCAACATGGGATACATGCAAATTACTCTTTTAGGATATCAGGTGTTTCAGCTAAGAGGCAATTCTGAATGTCCATGACTTGTTCTTTTACTTTTAAGACTATTTATGGACAATTTCAGGCCAATAAGGACAAATCCTCTAGCTGCAGACATGCGTGTTTCAACCTTTTTATGGCATCATCAGAACAGCTAAAACAAATGTTTCACATTTGGAAACACAGGGTTGTCATACCCAACTGACATCCATAAACATTATGGTGTCTACAAAATATCCCTACTAAAAAACTAAAACAATGAGTAAAAAGGTCACACCGAAAAAACAACTGGTTAAAAAACACAAAAAGAAAATCCTAGCAAAGCTAGACTTACCACTGTGTGATACCTTAACCCTCTTGTATCTGATGCAACATGGGATATATGCAAATTAATCTATAAAGATATCAGGTGTTTCAGTTAAATGGCAATTCTGAAAGCCCATGACTTTTTCTTTTACTTTTAAGTCTATTTATAGAAAATTTCCAGCCAATAAAACCAAACCCTCTAGCTGAGTACATGCATGTTCCTGCCTTCTTATGGAATCACCAGCACAGCATAACATTAGGGTGTCTACAAAATATCTCAACATTCAAATTAAAACAATGAGTAAAAAGGTTACACAGGAAAACCAATTGGTTAAACAAACTAAAATGAAAAATCTAGCAAAGGTAGACTTTCCACTGTGTTATATCTTAAACCTCTTGTATGAGATGCAACATGGGATATATACAAATTACTCTTTAATGATATCAGGTGTTTCTGATAAATGGCAATTCTAAATGCCCATTACTTTTTTTTTACGTTTAAGTCTTATAATAGACAACTTCAGGCAAAAAAGCCAAACCCTCTAGCTGTGGACATGCATGTTTCTGCCTTCTTATGGCATAATCAGGACAGCATAATATTAGGGTGTCAAAAAATATCCAACTAACAAACTAAAGCAATGAGTAAAAAGGTCACACAGGAAAACCAACTGGTTAAAAAAATGCAAAAAGAAATATCTATGAAAGCTTGACTTTCTTCTTTGTGATACTTTAATCCTCTTGTATCAGAGGCAACATGTGATATATGCAAACTACTCTTTAAGAAGATCAGCTTTTTCAGCTTAATGGTAATTCTGAATGCCCATGACTTTTTCTTTTACTTTTAAGTCTATATATGGACACTTTCAGGCCAATAAAGCCAAACCCTTTAGTTGTGGACATGCATGTTTCTGCCTACTTATGGCATCATCAAAACAACATAACATTGGGGGCGTGGCCAAGGATGAACACAGGATAGCAGCAGATTTCTTCAGCTCCACCAATTTCATTACACTGATAGGAATTAATTAATTAAAAAATTAATTTTTGAAGTAATTTTCTTTCTAAATATGTTTGTTTTATATAGTTCTTGAACTATATCTAAAAAAGAAAGGAAATTTTAACAATATTCCTGTCAGAAATCACTTTGGAAATTTTCCTGTCAGTTTATCAGTCTGAAATGAGTTCCAGTAAGACAAATTCTCAAGACTCCAGCATCAAGAAAGAACTTCAGTCTCTGATAACTATAATCCAGCAACTTACTGCTAAGATGGATAAATACTAAAATTGATACCTTCATAGAAAAAACTACAAAACAAATAGACTTGTTACATATAGACCTGCAACAACAGAAGATCCAGATGACAGGCATAGAAGAAGCTGTGAATGACATGGAAATTAGAATCCAAGAAGAGGAAATCAACATTGAGTTTCTGCTGAAACAAAATACACATTTACAAACAAAGCTGAATGACCTGGAAAATAGATCTAGGCACAATAACATTAGGATTTTTGGACTGCCAGAAAATATTGAAGGTAACAATATTACTTCCTTTTTAACAACATGGCTCCCTAAAACTTTAGACTTACCAGAAGCATTCTCTTTTGGTATCGAAAGAGCACATAGATCTATAGCTAATACTAACTCTAACAAAAACTATCCTAGATCAGTTATAGTTAGATATCTATCATCTTTTGATAAAGAGAGGGTTCTTAAATCTGCTTGGGCTAAAGCTCCTGTTAAGATTAATGAGACAACTGTGCATTTTGACAATGACTATTCTTCCTTGGTAATAGCTAAAAGAAAAGTTTTTCTGCCACTAATAAGGGAGGTTAAAAAAGCACAGTTTAAAACATACCTTCTGTTTCCTGCCAAGCTAAAAATCTTCCTTCCTGATGGTCCTAAAATTTTTGATGACTTAGACTCTGCTTTACTGTTTATCAAAAAAAATAAGATTTTGGATAAAATAGAGGAAATGGAATGGGCTAGTCCTTCATTAAAGAGACTGGCAACTGAAACTTTGTGGAAGACTTCAGAGAAGAAGAAGAGACTAAAAAACAAATGATTTGTTCTATGTTTTTTTTTTCTTTTTTTTTTCTCTCATAATTTTACTTCATTATTAATCTTTTTAAATATAGTTCCTGCATTTCCAGAAAGCCACAAATATTCTGAAAAAAGATTTACTCAAAGTTATTCTCTGTGTGCAAAGAAATGTTTTGTTTCATAACCAGTCAAAATATCTGAGGAACTAATAACAAGCTATTATTCAATTTGTTTCTCTTTCTGAAAAAGAAGTAAGGTCAGTAATTTGATACATTTTTTTCTTTTTTTTCTCCTTTTCTTCTTTTCTTTGTTTAAACAATGACATTCTATTTAGATTATGTAGTGGGTAAAGGGTGGGGGAGGGCAGAGAGAGAAGAGTAATGAAAATATGATAAATGGAATAATAACATATTTATTCCTTGTAAAAGTTTATATGTTCTTCAAATGCTATTCCTAATTATACTTTCTTGATTATACTGCTTATGCTTATTTGTAAATAATCTGTCATGCTTTAACTAATAATAATTAGAACTAAATAATAGTAAATAATATGTTTTATTTTTAACTCTATTAATATAAACAGTAAGTAATATTCCATTGTATATACTTCTTATAGCTTTCTCTTACATTTTTTTATTTCTGCTTTACACTCTTTTATTTTCTACTCTCTTTTTCTTTTCTTTATTCTTTCTCTTTATTTTTTTCATATTAATATATAGAAATGCTTTTGATCATATAGACACAGTAAATAATAAGATTTGCATAAAAATTGAGTTGGGACAAAAATATTGAGTTTTATTACTTATTAATAACTTTGGGCTTAATTTCACTTACATAGAGGCTGTAATAACCTGTAAAATACATCGCGAAGGTTTTGTCATGTTTAGATGCATTTACACTGCTAAATGAATGTTTGTCACTAGTTTTTAACAAGTTTCCCGCCAAAATGTTAAGGGAGACAATCTGGGATGTGGGCTAACTCATGAACAGTGTCCTCGAGTTGTTTCAAAAGCTTCAACTCTCAGAATTCTCACAGAGAAGCTGAAAGCAGTCAATTTGACCTTTGACCCAGATATCACACTGACACATTGCAGATTCAGGAAGAACACTCTACCAGGAAGTAGAACTGATGCAAATGTGACTATGTGAAGGAAAATGAACTCTTTAACATCTAAATGTGAGTTATTTTATATAATTACTTAAATATATATGTTATAATTCATAAAATATGTCAGTTATAATGATTTTAAATGATGCAGTTTCTTGTAGTAAGCAAATGTCTTATTTTAGAAGGCATAGAAAATGAAACATTTATTCAAGTGTTTTTGAAAATCTACTTGACTGCAGCATACTAATCTGTGTTAGAAACTTATGTTCCAAACATATACATTACTATAACTCATTTAATTCATCTGATTGACAAGCATAAATAACTTTATAACTCTATTCTGGAAGAAATTGTCATGTGATATATTTTAAAGCAGTAGTATAGACATACAAAATAGAGATGGCTTTTTTTACAATAATGCAAGTGTTTCTGAGAATTTGCATAACTATGCAGTATGATTTATAACAATTTCTATAAATATAATATTTTATTCTATTGACAATAATGAGTATGAGTAAAATGCTCATATACAAGCAATTCAAGGGTTTTTTGGAAGCTGTTGACTGCATTTACATGACAGAAAATAGATGCATCTTAATATATGTAATGTCTGAACCATATTAGCCAAAGTTTTTGATTTAAATGAATGTTAGAACTTATTTTTACATACTTTGAATAAATTAATATGTAAATATGCCTTCCTTTTTTTTCTCTCTCTCTCTTTCTTTCACTCTCTCTCCCTCTTTCACGTCTTTTATTTCTCTCTCTCCTCTTGGTTCCTAATATCAAGATTATTTGAATGCTATTTGAATACAAGTGTATTATATAACATAGATGTATATAGTAGCTTGAATAGTTTTTTTAAAAAAAAAGTTTATTTGTTTATATGATGCTGTTTTATCAAATGTGTAGTCTTGTCTTGCTAGATAATTGAATTGAAAGCTGTTAATTTAAGTTAAATATAACCAGTATTAAATTGATAAGGTGGTAGCTGAGGTACTGCTGCTTAGGGTAGGGGGTTAACTTGAGTGGTAAATACTACTCTAAGTTGGAGTTTTTAACTCCAGGCTTGATGCAAGGTTTAATCCTTACATTATTTTCACTTGTTCATTGTTATATGTATATAGTTTTGACATCCACAATATATTTTGTACACTCATTGTCACTACAAACAAAATTGAATCCTATACAAAATCCCATAAGAGATTCAATAAATACAGCTATATTTAAAGGTACACCTAAAGGAGGAGATGTAACATTACTTATGTTGTTATTTGTTATTTTGATCATAAGATTCTTAAGTTTTAAAAATGCCAAATGACATCTTTAAAAGGAATTTCTTTAAACATTAATGGATTGAATAATCCGTGTAAAAGGGCAAGCCTAATAAGATACATTAATTTACATAAGGCCAACTTAGTCTTCCTGCAAGAAACCCATCTCTTGAAAAAATATATTGATAAACTAGCCACAAACAAATATACAGTATTGGTTAGTTCAGAGCACACTCAGAAAAAGAGGAGTGGCTATTTTATGGAATAAAAGTATGCCCATTCCTAAAACCATTAAGTCTTATCAGGATGACAAAGGAATGTTTTGTATGGTTACAATACAAATTAATGGGAAGACTTACACTTTAATTAATGTATATTGGATACCTGGAATTGGTATTAATACAGTGAAACATCATCTTGATAAGATCATATCATTCTCTATAGGAGATATTATTTTACCTGGTGACTTTAATTGTATACTACATGAAAGTGATACTACCACTATAGGAAAAAGAAGAATTACATCTAATGCAAAACATTTAAATGATTTTGCTAATTCTTATCATTTGAATGATATTAATAATCAGATAGATTCAAAATCATTACCATACACCTTTTTCTAACAGATACAAAACTTATTCAAAAATAGATAGGGTCTTTATTTCTAACCAGATGGTAACAGATTTAATTAATTCCAAAATCATTTCATGTCCTATATCTGATCATAATTCAATTGTTTTGAATTCATGATAAAAAATACTCATAATGTTCAGATCAAAAGGATACCAGCATACTTAACTCAACTAAAAGACTATAAAGAATATATACTTTCAGAAGTAAAACATTTTTAGACATAAATAATACTCCTGAAGTCTCCATTGTCTATGTTTGGGATGCCTTAAAATCATATCTATATGGACAAAGTATCAGATGGTATAATAATAAAAGGAAATCTTGGGATAAGGAATTGTTAGATATTCAAAGTAAATTAGACTCTTATAAACATAATAATAAAGAAAATATTATGGACAAGAAAGTTATTGAATAAATAAACAAACTAAATGAGAAATACAAAGAAATTTTAACTCATAAAGTTAAAATAACTTTAGAGAAATACAAGTTTTGTCTTATTCAATAAGCCCCAAATACTTACATAGACTTAAAAATAAAACAAAAAGGTTGAATAAACAAAACCATATCAAAGAAATCTTTTCTCTAAGGAAAAAGAAGAATGTTTCTAGTATACCAGAAATACTAGATGAATTTAGAAATCACTTTCACAAAATTAACCATAATAACTTTAACATGGAACCTAAAGATAAAATAAAGGAGTTTATAACCACAAACATGAATAAAAAGCTTAATAAACAACAGATTAAACTATTGGACAAAAGTATTTCATACACAGAGGTTATTACACAAATAAATAAGCTTAAATCAAACAAAGCACCGGGTAATGATGGTATTATACCAGAGATATATAAAATCCTTTCTAAAAGTACATATTCATTAATACATAAGGTTTTTATTTTGGCCCAAACTGAGTTAATAACCCCCCCATCTTGGCAATATAAATTTATTTCACCAATTTTAAAACCTAATAAAGATCCAACTAGATGTACTTCATATCGGCCCATCTCATTACTTAATGTTGATTATAAAATGTTTATGAGTATTTTTGCTGATAGATTGAAGACAATCATCACCGGCATTATAGATATAGATCAGACAGGCTTCATTGTAAATAGAAATACTTTTGATAATATAAGAAGAACTTTAACATTAATTGATTTTGCAAATAGGAAAAAGAAAGATTTAACACTTATTAGTCTTGATATAAGTTCAGCATTTGATTCAGTAAGTTGGGACTATCTGTTTACCTTACTGAAGTGCACAAACTTCTCTGATGCATTTGTAAATCTAATTGAGCATTTATACAAAGGAACATTGGCTTATATTAAGGTAGGAACATATGTTTCACAAAAAATACCCATTTTAAAGGTACAAAACAAGGATGTCCACTTTCTCCACTATTATTCACTTTAGTAATGGAGCCTTGGGCTAATTTGATCAGAAACAGTACTGACATAGAGGGTTTTGAAATAGATGAAAATACAACATCCAAAATTCAACTTTTTGCAGATGATGTTCTAATTACATCAGCAGGATCTAATTCTTCTATGCAGTCTCTATTTGATAAAATGATGAATTTTAAAAGTATTTCTGGTTTAATATTCAATGAAGAAAAAACTTAAATACTACCTATATATACATGAAAAAATATTCTCATTAGTGATTTTACTAAATATGTACCCAATTCAGGTCAGATAACTTATTTAGGTATAATACTATCTAAAGATATTAAATCTATTATATATAATAATTATAATACCTGTTTTCTTAATATACAAAATCTTTTTAATACCTGGAATAATATGTTTTTTACTATGGAGGAGAGACTTACAATTATTAAAATGATAATATTCCCCAAAATTTTATACTTAATACAATCAATAATACTTCCAAGTACAAAAATAATTATCAAGAAACTGAATACACTAATGTTAAATTTCCTATGGGCACCTAATAGACCTAGGATTGCATTAAAGAAACATACTAATAGCTGGTCTCAAGGGGGTATTTCTTTTTCCAGACTTTAATTTATATACTATATCTTCTATTGTAAAAGTTATTACTTTATTAATAGATCAGTCATATGTCACAAAATGGAAAGATTATTGGGAGCTAATTAGTATGCACTTCATGAAAATCTCCTTAACACATAAAAATATGATTGTAAATAACTCCATGTTATGGTTACTAAAGGAATTTTGTACTTCACCTATTACACCTAAACATATGGTTTGTTACCCATTAAATATTATTATTAGCTATCGTAACTTTATATTCATGCACCCTAAGTATAGGGAATGGAATTTTTTATATTCCCTATAATGTATACTCAGGGCATGCTTTTGTCATCTACTTCTGAAGGAACTCATTTAGCTATAGATAATGATCTAAAGTACTGGTATCAGTTCCTATCTGATAATAAAGTTAAAAATCTAGATTTCTTAAAACAAGAATTTGATCTAAAAGAAACTTGCTGGTTAGAGGTTCAGACCTTTAGACAACATCTCATTAATAAAATAGATCTAATGTCTATAACAGTTAAAGAATCTATTACAACACTGATTGATTACTTGATATTAAATTTACAACATAAAGTTTCTGATAAAGGTAAACGTTCATACATACATAAAATTATCAGACAAGAAACTTTTTACAGTGTAGATACATACTGGAATTATTTCACTTCTATTAATGGGGACCCACCAAGTCAACAAGATAAACAATATATATTGGAATCTGCCTATAGAAGTACATCTTCCATTGTCTGGAGACTTTATACATGGAAATTTTTACATAGATCTTTTTATACACCTTTGATGATGAATAAAATAAATAATAAAGATAATCTATGTAAGAGATGTAATGTAGAAATTAATGCTGACTGGGCTCATATGTTTTATGACTGTATAAAATTGAAAGAATACTGGAAGTCAATTAATGAATTTTGTAGGCTCTTTTACAGATAATTTCATTATTTCTAAATCTCTTATATTATTCAACACACCTGTACCTCAAAGTGTTAAAAAGGTTAAGCTTCCCTTGTTATGGTCTATTCTAGCAGTGGCTAGGAAAATAATAACCAGGAATTGGATTTCAGATACACCTCCTTCGTTCAATGAATTTAAAAATGTTATGAATATAGTGTGCCATATGGAAATAAACACAATTAGGTCAAGAACAACTAGAAAAACATCTTATTATATTGTATGGGATAATTTACAAAATTTGTTAAAAAAATCCTAATTTCAATAGCATGGTATTTTAGTTTAATTAATTGATCTGATTGTAGTGGATGTCTTTGTAAATACTTTAGTTGTTTTGTTGAATGTTATAATCATAATCATATCTATTTTTAATTACTTGTATAAAATTGTTATGATATTTCTCTTGTATGTTAAAACAATAAACCTGTTTTGAAAAAAAAAACAACATAACATTAGGTTGTCTACAATATATTCCAACTAACTAAAACAATCTGTAAAAAGGTAACAAAAGAAAACCAATTGGTTAAAAAGCACAAAAAGAAAAATCTAGCAAAGCTAAACTTTCTACTGTTTGATACCTTAAACCTCTTGTTATCAGACACAACATAGGATATATGCAATTTACTATGTAAGGACATCAGTGGTTTCAACTAAATGGTAATAACTTTTTCTTTTACTTTTAAGTCGATTTATGGACAATTTCAAGCCAATACCTCTAATTGTGTACATTCTTATTTCTGCCTTCTTATGGCATCATCAACACAGCTTAACATTAGAGTGTCTTGAAAACATCCCGACTCTCAAACTAAAGCAATGAGTAAAAATGTGATTCAGGAAAAGCTAGACTTTCCACTGTCCTTAAAACTCTTGTATCAGAGGTAACATGGGTTATATGCAAATTACTCTTTAAAGATATCAAGTGTTTCAGCTAAATGGCAGTTCTAAATGTCTATGACTTTTTCTTTTATTTTAATGCTATTTAAGGATAATTACAGGCCAATAAAGCCAAACCCTTTAGCTCTGGACATGCATGTTTTGGCCTTCTTATGGTATTATCAGCACCGCATAACATTAGGCTGTCTAAGAAATATCCCAACTACCAAACTAAAACAATGAGTAAAAAGGTCACAGAAAAAATCAATTGGTTACAACACACAAAAAGAAAAATCTAGCTAAGCTTGACTTTCCACTATGTGATACCTTAAACCTCTTATATCACAGGCAACATGGAATATATGCAAATTATTCTTAAAGATATTAGGTCTTTCACAAAATGGCAATTCTGAATGCCGATGACTTGTTCTTTTACTTATAAGTCTATTTATTGACAACTTCAGGCCAATAAAGACAAACCTTCTAGCTATGGGCATGCATGTTTCTGACTTCTTATGGCATCATCAGCACAGCATAACATTAGGGTGTCTACAAAACATCCCAACTAGCAAACTAACACAATGGGTAAAATTTTCACACAGGAAAACCAATTGTTTAAAAAACAAAAAGAAAAATCTAGCCAAGTTAGACTTTCCACTGTGTTATGTCTTAAACCTTTTGTATCAGAGGCAACATGGGATATATGCAAATTACTGTTTAAGGATATCATGTGTTTCAGCTAAATGGCAATTCTGAACGTCCAGGAATTTTTTTTTTATGTTTACTTTTAATTCAATTTATGTACAATTTCAGGACAATAAAGCCAAAGACTCTAAATGTGGATATGCATCTTTCTGCCTTCTTATGGCATTATCAGCACAGCATAACATAAGGCTGTCTAAATAATATCCTAATTACCAAACTAAAACAATGAGTAAAAAGGTCACACAGGAAAATCAATTGGTTAAAACACATGAAAAGAAAAATCTAGCAAAGCTTGACTTTCCACTGTTTGATACCTTCAACTTCTTATATCACAGGCAACATGGGATATATGCAAATTATTCTTAAAGACATCAGAACATTCACATAATGGCAATTCCGAATGCCCATGACTTGTTCTTTTTCTTTTATGTCTATTTATGGACAACTTCAGGCCAATAAAGCCAAACCCTCTAGTTGTGGACAAGAATGTTTCTGCCTTCTTATGGCATCATCAGTACAGTATAATATTAGCTTGTCTAAAAAATAACCCACCTAAGAAACTAAAAAATGCGTAAAAATGTCACACAGGAAAACCAACTGGTTAAAAATCACAAAAAGAAATATCTAGCAAAGCTTAACTTTCAACTGTGTGATACTTCAAACTTCTTGTATCAGAGGAACACCAAAGGCAGTGGTGTGTCCATATTCATTAAGGATATCTACACCTCCAGGCTAGTTGCTCAGCATAATGCAGCCAAAGTTATCCAAGTGCAACTAACTCTAGGCAAAACTGCAATCCAAATTGTCGCTTGCTACAGATCACCCACCATGCCCCTGGATTCCCACTCCTCTATTCTTGATGTACTGGAAAATATTAGGGTTCAGCCAAACATCCTAATAATGGGTGATTTCAACTATCCCATCATTAACTGGAAAAACTACTCATGTACCAACTCCTTCGCTCAACGCTTTCTGGAATTCATAAACTCCAATGCCCTGGATCAATTTATCCACACCTCTACCAGGGGCAACAATAGCTTAGATCTAGTCATTACCAACATGAGTGACCAGTGTTCCACACCTGAAGTCAATGCCTCATTGGACCGATCCGACCATAAGCTAATTACCCTAGATATCCACATCCTGCCCCCACCCCACATTAAGGAAACCATGGTAAAAAATTTCTCCAAAGTCAACTTCATGCTTCTTAAGGCAGAAGTGGTGAACTTCATGACACCCATGCAGATGGACAATACTGTTAGGACTACTAAATCCTACACAATTGCACTGTATAAGCACTTACATGAGTGCATGGATCGTGCTATTCCAAACAGAACGAAGACACTATCCTCCAAAAAAAGGAAGCCAATCTGGTGGTCCCCTTCCGTAAACAAACTGTACAACAGAAGGAAGAAACTGTTGCAAAAGAGAGTAAAATCCAATGAGTGGAGGAGCTCCCTGGTCAGCCTCAGTAAGAATGTGATCTCTGATAAAATCCTCCAAAGCTAGTTATGAAAACAAAATCGTCACTGATTCTAAAGACAACCACAAAGCATTCTAAAGCTATGTCAAGAATCCCAATGGCAACACTCAGATATGCTCTGAGTTACAGCACAATAGCACTAAATATACAGACCCAACTGATATTGCCAACATCCTGGCAGGTAGGTTCAGTGCTAACTTTACCCCCCTCTCACCCCATAAAGAGCCCATCTCTATACCAGAAGAATGCAAAGTTCCTGTAATCACGGCTGCACAGGTAAAAACCACACTCTCCAAAGCCAAAAACACAGCATCCATGGGACCAGACAACATCCCAGGCTAAATTCTACATGAACTACAGAACGAACTGGCACCCCACCCAAGTACCATTTTCAATCATAGCCTCACCTCAGGCTTTGTGCCTGCTGAATGGTGCACAGTGATGGTTATTCCACTCCACAAGGGGGGAGCCACCACGGACCCCAGGAACTACTGCTCTATTAGCCTGACGAGCCTGGTCTGCAAGGCCATGGAACATATCATCATGGAACTTATAAACAAAGACACTGGTAATCTCCAAACTCTGGACACCACCCAGTTCGGGTTTGTAAAAGGCAGATCATGTCTCCTAAAGCTGATAGACTTATTTGAAGCAGTCACCAAAGCCATAGACAAAGGTAAGGTGGTTCACACAGCCTATCTAGATCTTGCCAAGGCTTTCGACACCATCCCCCACTCAGGAATTATAGATAAACTAACTAAACTAGGCAGAAATCCCTATGTCACAAGATGGCTCACTGACAGAACCCACACTGTGAAAGTAGCAGACTCCAAATCCGACTTCAGACCAGTGACAAGTGGAGTACCACAGGGTTCAGTCCTGGGTCCTCTCCTGTTTGGTATCTACTTCTCTGAAGTACAGGCTAACACAGAAGGTCTTTGGCTAACAAAGTTCACAGATGATTGCAAACTAGGAGCCATAATCGAAACTCCTAACGATGTGGACATCCTACAAAAGGGCCTCACTGAGACAGATGCCTGGTGTCAAAGCCATGGCCTCAAGCTCAATGCTAAAACATGCATTTTCATCCCCTTTGGTAAAAACTCTGCACCCATGAACTACAACACAGGCGGTAGTATACTTAACACTGAAAGTGTGATAAGAGACCTTGGGACACAGGTGGACAGTAGTCTCTCCTTTGATATACCAAAGCATCCTTCTACATGGCACACCTCATCACAAAAGGTATCTCATCCAGAAAAAAGAGGTCATTGTTCCCCTCTACTCAACACTCATTAGACCCATTATAGAGTACAATGCCCCTTTTGGTATGTACCTCACAAGACATCTACAACAACTGGAAAGGCCGCAGAAATACCTCACAAAGAGGATTACCGGCCTCAAACAGATGCCCTATGCAGACTGTCTCAAAATACTCCAGCTTTACTCCATCGCATATTGCCTACTCAGAGGTGATCTCTGCCTAACATACAAATCTATGTCAAACCTAGAGCTGTTGGACATGCTATACTAAAAGAAATCCCAATCCCTTCGAGCTACAGGCTCTAGGGACCTAAACCTTGTCACCACAATAAACAGGACATGCCGGAGGCATAGACTCCTGTCCCAGAGACTTCCCATACTCTGGAATAAACTACCTATCTATATCAAACAAAGCTCCTCATTAGCACTCTTTAAGAAAAATCTTGATGATTGGATGGAAAATAGGAAATTCACCCCGGAGATCACCTCTGTGGCTCTGCTCGGCAGTGGCACAGGAAAATAATGTTCTTGGGTGGCAAAAGCCAGGGTACCTTTTTTGGCTGGGCTTGTATAGGCCCCAGAGCTGATAGCCTAGTACCTATCTATGAACCTATGAACCTATATGCAAATTAATCTTTAATGATATCAGGTGGTTTCGTTAAATGTCCTTTTTGAACATCCATAACTTTTTCTTTTACTTTTAAGTCTATTTATGGACAATTTCAGGCCAATTTCTCTAGCTCTGGACATGAGTGTTTCTACTTTTTATAGAATCATCAGCTCATCATAAAAGAAAGGTTTCACGTTTGGAAACTCAGGGTTGTCACATCCAACTGATATCCATAAACATTATGGTGTCTACAAAATATCCCAACTAACAAACTAAAATAATGAGTAAAAGGGTCACACAAGAAAACCAATTGTTTAAAAAAAAACAAACAGAAAAATACGGTAAAGCTAGTCCTTATACTGTGTGATATGTTAAACCTCTTGTATCAGAAGCAACATAGGATATATGCAAATTACACTTTAAGAATGTCAGGTGTTTCAGCTAAATGGCAATTTTGAATGACCATCCCCGGGATTCATGAACCTTGCGCCAGGCGCACGCATAGCGTAGGCGCTACAACGCCAGATATGGCCGCCGAGCGATTCAGGTACGATCCAATTCCACGTGCACTACCGGCGTGCGCCTGAGTTGCGCTGCCTCCGGCGTAGGTATGTTAAACACCCCATGTGCGGTGTTGCACCATGCAAATGAAGGCATATAGCGATCCACGGTGGCAGGCGTAGCATAAGGGAACGGCAATGTAAACCAAAAAAACGGTTTACATATACCCAAACATGACATAGGAGTAACAGAAGGCTGTCAACGTCAGGTATCATACTGTTGCAACATGCCAATGGCGAAAGACACCGAGAATGTCAAAAGAAAACATGCACAAAATGTAAATAATGACATAAATGGTATGTCCGCAGAAACCACAGCAGAACCCCAGGACATGTCCGCGGAAGGTGCTAAACAATGAAATAATATGACAATGTCATAAAAGAGCAGTATAATACACATCAGCTTCACAGCCACAATACACCATAGTATGCATGGAAAGCCACAACCACGGCGCAAGGGTTACCAAGGAGTGGCGGCAGTGTTCAGCGCCGTAACTATGAATTAGTAGTCAATGCCATGCAAATGAGGCAGATAATACTGAATCGCAAAATCCCCGTGGCATAAGGCTGCACCAAACGGCAGCGTAATACACCGAGGAGTGGCCCAGAGGGAATACATGTCAACCGCAGAGGGGTGTGCCACTGTAGGAGGAAGCACATTGGAGCCCAGCAAACATGGGCTGTACAATGCACATCACAGCAGCAGGACCGGCGTGTGGGGAAATAGTTGAGCTGAGAGCACACAATGCGCGCAGAGATGCATGTGCACGAGGATGACTACGTTCCCCTAACCCAGTCATGTGACGGCCGCCCTGTCAACAACAACGGATACAGGAAGGTGATGCGGAGAATATGAGGAAATGCGAAAGCAGTGTAATTGGAGTCGTAATGAGCAATCAACACCAATCAACCCACGAAGGCCAATTGGCGGCAGCTGACAACTCTGCATGCAGAAACTCTAAAACGGGATAGGGGAGGCATATGAATGCAAAGAAAGTAGGGGAGGTAGCAGAATGCAAAGAGTGAAGAACCGATACAGCACAGCCAAGTAGAGAGGTAGCATAACAGCGGCGGCAGACAAAATCCATGATATGCCATGTCCCAGAAACGACACATGACAGGGCTCTGCAGGATGCAATCCAGGAAATAGTATGCGCAACGTGCAGAAACAGTAAGGTAAGGTCTAAAGCTAAACCAATGCAGGCAAGTGTAATGCAACACCAAAGGCAACAGCGTTGCAGTGCCAACGGTAAAACACGGAAGATAATCCACAGATACGGCCGCACAGACACACCCTATGACATCACCGGGTGTACAGCACAACAGTATAAAGTGTGAATGCACACAAAACACAGCCGCGTATTCCCAAACGACGCACTCTATGTGTAAACACACGGGGAACTTTTAAAATGTATATGTTGGGTGCCGCCGTGGCCGTGATACATCAGCATGTGTCAGAGACAGACGGAGTTGTGGAGGAGGGTGCCGACAACTACCGTAGGCCTCAGAGGAGAAGGAAAGTGTTCAGACCAAGGGTAACCTACCAGGGGCTACAAGACCTGGAGATAGTAGAGCGCTACAGGGTGGACAGGGACACGTTACAGCAAATAGCGGAGCTGTGCCGGCCATGCATGAGAACCAGAAACAACAGAGGGGAGCCCATCCCAGTGGACACAAAGGTATGTGTAAGCTTGCAAATACTGGCTACAGGTACCTTTCAAAGGCCAACCGGGGATATAATGGGCATCTCACAGGCATCAGCATCCAGGGTACTACACCAGTTTCTGGATGCCATGTTACGACATGCCCATGAGTATATATACTTCCCCAGATCTCAGGAGGAGTTGGCTAGCAATATGCCACTTCCACCGTGTGGCACAATACCGGAGGTACTGGGTGCGATAGACTGTGCACATACAAATCAAGTCACCACCTGGGAGCAGGGTAGACGCTACATAAACCGCAAGGGATTCCCCTCCATCAATTGCCAGGTCGTGTGCAATGCGCAGGGCATTATCATGGATGTGTGTGCTGGCAGCCCTGGAAGCTACCATGACTCCCATATCTGGCATGCCTCACAGCTGTATCAGGTATTCACCAGGGGACATCCCACAAGGCCACCTTGTGGGGGATGCTGGCTATGCACTGGAGCCATGGATGATGACTCCCATCAGAAATGCACACACACATGCAAGAACGCCATAATGAGGCACACGCACAAACCAGAATAATCATAGAGCGTGTGTTTGGGATGCTGAAATCACGGTTCCGGTGCTTGGATACATCCGGTGGAGCCCTGCAGTACTCTCCAGGCACATGTGCCCACATATTCATAGTATGTGCCATGCTACATAATATGATCCTGCGGAAACAGCTGCTGCAGGGACATAATGGTGAAGGGCCACAAAGCCCACCACAACTGCCAAGGCAAGCACAGGCACAGAGGGTTCAGCACCATGAACACACTGTGCCAGCCCCAGTAGGCAGACGGAGGCGTGCAATATGCCTATGCCCTGGCAAAGAGGGAGCATAGCACATACTCTGACAGCGTAGGCCCCATGGACTGACACCTCCCTACCTGCACACACAGTGAAATGGATGGCACACAAACATGGCCACCCGTAATGTGTACAATATGGGTGGTCCCATGTGTGACTCCAACATAGGCAGCACCCAAACACTGCACACCCAACAGCCAGCGGGCATGGAACGCCAACACCTTAACCCGTGCGGTCCCACAGCAGACGGCGTTGCTGTATGCTGCCACGTTCGCTGCAAGGTGTATACATATAGACATGTACATATGTGCATATACAGATATGGAGATAGATATCATTACACACATAGAAATATATGTACACATACACATATATAAAGTACAACAGGTAAGACAGGGAATCAGAGGGATGCAAGGTGACAGAGAAGTAAGATATCTGTACATAGTAAACATAGTGAACGACAACCTGAGTATCTGGGAGAGTTGACAGAACAGGAAACGCCACCCATGGAAAGGTCAACCTACCTAAATGCATAATCGCGAGTTGGGATGATCGCCAGGCCACGGTACAGTAACAGTACATGCGGGTAATATTATGAGGATATGAGGGTGGAGGTAGACACCACCGCCCGGTGATGCGGGCCACGAGGTACTGTGTGCAACCGTCCCTGTGACAGCCAGTATGTGTATGTGTGCGTTGAGGGTGTCGTGTGTTCCGCTGTGCGAGTGTAATGTGTGTGCCACTGTAAAATGTGTATGTTGGTGCCATGTGACAGGCGGAGTGGAACAACATGTGTAGGCATACAGTATAGGAACCACAGGTGTATGTACAGCAGTACCCCAAAGTAGTACTGAGAGCCCCTGCCTGGCTAGGCGTGGCGGCGAAAGCGATGCAAAGTGAAAATGTCCCAGAATGTACCACAGGAATATAGCCAACATGAAATGTAAAGGACGTATGTACAAATCATGACCGTATGTATGACACCGATATGTTAATTGCAAAGCGATACGTCGACAGCGTTACACAGCAATAGTCATGTACCGCGGAAATACGCATGTGCTACCCCGGTACTGATCGTGGCTATGTATCGGCCCGTAAACACCGCTGTGTGTTCTACGAGTGTCAAACAAGCAATCGCCACCCGAATATGTGGCAACCAGTAGCATACAGGCCATCCCAAGTACAGGACCACAATGACTGTAAATATCCGGGACAAAATGCCAAGGGATAGACGGCACGTACGAACAACCGCAGATATACTGCCGATGTGATGGAGGAATACATGCAGGAAGCACACATGCAGGCGATACCGACACCAGACGACATCAACACAACCTACACTCCCAGAACAACAGACAGGTAACTGCCAGCTCCCCAGGCAGGGATGGAGCACACACACAAGCATACCGTGTATGTAGAAATGCAAGGCCCACAACCCGTACCCGTCACCCACAACCTCCGATATTCCCCATCGCACATATCAAAGGGATACAAGCCACAATAGCAGCACAAACATACAGGCAGTCAATGACAGTGGCATAACCGCAACATCTCGTGGGAAACACTATCAGCAGCGGATGCATACCTGCATCCATTGTTTAAAGGAATACAAGAGCTATGTTATACATCTGAATGCAAAACGCCATCGACAGACACCGCCAGGACAGGGACACCCACATGTCGAACATAATACCATACCCAACACACACAATCCACGGCTAACACCACTGCGAAATGTACCTGACGCCACACATAGCGGCTGCAGTTACACATAACATAACACAATACAGACCATCTCCACGAAGGTAGTGCAAATAACCAACGCCCAGGCGAGGAATGAACCATGCCCTAGTTACGCGTACTGTACGAATGGAGTAGATGCACAGGTGATATGCGCACAAGTACACACCGAGGAACAACTATTGGTGTGATGAACCCACATGTCGCAGGTGACGACGGATATAAGGATGACTCCTAGGATATTCAAACCGTATGCTCATACCGAACCACAAATCAAAAACGGATCAAGTGAGAGACAACGCAATAGCGAGACACGCAACGGAAAACGGAAGGAAACACAGTAAAGGTATGTAGAACCCACGATATGTACTGGTGTGTAACGATGATGTGTATGACGGCTGCACTGTATGTGAACGGTGTGTGTAAGTAAGGATACTTGTCCATAAAGCAGAGAGTGGTGAAAGGTGGTTATGTAGTGCTATCCCGCTGAGCATACCAACGACTGTGGACACCGTGTGCACAGCAGTGGGACATCATGTACACAGCCGGGATAACACAAGGGCTGCCACAGGGAGGCATAACACAGAACAATGCCACCCCCCACGCCGATGCTGGCAGTGGATGTCCAACAAGGAAGTGCCACAGCAGGGGATAGGACATGTATGTATACTGTCACAGCACACATGTGTATGGGCATATACCATCGATGTCATACGTAATGTGTGCACGACGTGCATGTATGCCTCGCAGTAGGGGCTACTATGTTAAGTATGTGTAATGTAAAGCTGTCAAGGTGGATATAACAGACATCATACACAGTATCACAGGCATATCATGCATAATGGAGTTATGGTCCATTGGTATGTACACTAACAGGATACGTATGGCCTGTACATATGGGACAGAGTAGTAGCAGAATAGCCACCCAAAATGGAAGGAACACCACGTAACCATGTCCAAACGATCTGTAGCAGGTGCAATGTGTGCAACAATGAAGTCCGGCAGGTCCATGTGTAAACACGTGCAGTGTACACAGTAGTGTCACCTCCCCATGGTAGTGTCCACTGAACAGCAGAGGTGGCTGTCAACTGCATGTCTACACAGTACTGCTGCTGTGGTGGTACCATGACTATGTGTCACCCTATCAGCAAGGGAGCTATCACATGAACAGTGCCACAGTGTGTCCCTGTGGGATGTGCACAGGATCTATGTTCCACAGCATGGTGTGTGTTGTGTCTGCAGAAGTAACACAGAAGCCCAGGCCATGCAATGTGGCATGTGTGCACATATGCAGGAGTGCTCCATTCACCCCGCCCACTGCAATTGCCATGCATGAGTACTACATGCATCAGTAATGCGGAGGACATGGCCAATGTCAGAGTAGTTGACACCCCTGTGTATGTGGTATGCAGATGAGTACAGATGTGTTCCCCGTCTGTCATCCGCATATGTAAACATTCTGAGCCTGGTAATCTTCATGGCATGATAATGCTGTGCCATGTAAAGTCATAGCCATTGTGGAAGGTACACAACAAATGTGTTATTGTAACCCTGCCTGTGTCTAGATGTGTGTATGGCACAGGTACAATGGCTACCTATGTACCAGCAACACAGACAGTACAGATATGTGTGGCCCTGCAGATGTGTACCCATGCCACAGTGGAATACGGCAACCACAGCACCATGTGGGGCATGTGTGTGTACAGCAACCATGTACAATGTGATATGCATGTATGGGGACAGTATCCATGTGATACCCAGTGGATGACTGTTGCTATGCAAAGGTGATGTGCATGCACCATGTGTGATGCATCCTGATGCAATGAAACCCACATGATGTATCCGCCACACCGACACCTGTACGGTTGTTATCAGTATGAGCAGGTGGAGCTACAATGGTGCCAGGTATGTAGATGTGGGATATCTAGGCATGGACAGTACTCTGTGACAGCATGTTGTGTATGAAAGCAAATAGTGAACAGGAGGGGCCCCATGACGGAGGACTGTGTAATGCCACATGTACCTGACATGTAGTAGGTAGCATGATATGCTTGCACCACTGTGTGTCCTGTCCAGGAGTCATATAGCCTAACATCCTGAGACACAGGGTATGATGTGACGGTGGATGTGTACATTGCCAATACCAGAATGTGGAATGGTGCTGAAGGGCAATGTGGGGACAATGTCTGATCTGTTACCCTCTGTAGCACACCAACCACCCATGCAATGGTATGACAGGTGGCCAGCATGTGTATGTGGTGTGCTGTGGCACACAGAAGCCCAACAAGGGTGCCAGTAAAGGCATGGAGGTCATCAATGAGTGTGTGAAGCACATATGTGAGGACGTGCCCCAGTGCCATACTGAATGGTCCAGTCATGGGTGTACGAATGCAGTTCACACGTGCAATGCAGTACCACCCATGTGTAGTGCGATAGATGCAGTAGTGTGGCGGTCAAGGTACACAATGTCCAAAAACAGGCTAGCAGTTACGTCAGTGGGCTGGTGTGGAGACACATACCAAACAGGTTGGCGGGACATAACAGCTAGGGAGATCAGAAGGTAACATTGGGACAGTGTCTTAGGACATAACGTGTGCATCGCAGTACCATGTATGTGTCCACAGGGACACTGCGATGTCCATGTATGGATTGCAACCCTGTAGTGAGTGAGAGTGTGTATTGTTGGTAGGTACACCATTGCCTGGCATGTTGCCAACATTATTCCAGTCAGCAATGCCTGGGTGACTGTTGTATGCGACATCCAATGTGGATGTAGCCAAACAACACAGACATACCACCACACTGCCTGAGGGCCCACACTGCAATGTGTGGCGGTCATGTGTAGGTAGCTAGCCTTGGAGCATGTGATGGACCACGAGGACCCACCATGGCTGTCAAGTGATGCACCCCACACATGTGAATATACCCACCGTGCAACAGCCTGCACATGTGCCCATACAGCAGATGTGCATGGAACATGACTACCACCGTGGCGTCTGTGAAAAGGCCGGTACCGCCATGTCTCTGTGTGGAATAGCATGGTCCCTACCATTGCGTACATGTTGCAGAAGTGCACTGTTATATGTGTCAGCATAGTCACGTACACTGTCCATCTGCCGGGGTGCCATGCCATTAACAACCCCCGTCAGCAGACGTCAGTAGTACCGGCTGTAGAGCACATGTACCATGTATGCTGCGATGGGTGTGTGTCCAGGGAGTGGCTAGCAGGGCCGTGAAGCATATATGTTCATCTACCAGAGGGGGGATATCCCCAGGTTTAACACAGACACATGGAGGTATCGTGCATGCTGAGGGTAGTGTAGGTATGGTATGTGTTGTGTAATGTGTCACCCAGCTAGGTGGAGTGCATGGCCAAGCATGTGTGGGTACATGGGAGTCCATACTAGGGAAGTGTGGGTTGCTGTCAGCACATGGCAGTAGCAGCTGTCCGAGGTGCAATGTACAGTATGACAACACAGCCAGCATGTAACCTGTGGTGTACAGTGTAATCTCTGTTGCGTGTTACAATGTGTCTAGCAGTCACAAACATGGGTATCCGAACATGGAGCACCTACGATGCATTGTGTTCGGAAAATATACAGTATGTGTGCAAAACATTGTGTGATGTGGGATCCCCTCACCTGTGTGTGTTGCAGTCCAGGTATGTGCCTGGGAGGTATGATCCATGTACAATCTGGACTTGCAGGTGTGCTGTGCAGAGCATGGAGGCAGGTCCCAGGCACCACAGATAAATGTGGCGTGCACTAGTAAAGGTGCCTTTGTGTGCAGCACAGTGGAAGGTGCAAGCATTGTCCCACATTACGCATGCCGTGCCTGCCTGTTGCAAAACCCTTTGGGCTTGGGAAAAAACCGGGGAAAAGTGAAACAAAAACCGCCAAAGAAACCAGCATAAAGGGGTAGGCCCTATGTGTACATTCAAGGCAACATCCATGGGGGTAACAGTGTGTGGAGGGCAGGGATCGGAATTGGTTGTAAATGGGGTACCCAAATGGTACCGGAATAAAAGGCCCCCTGGCCAGCTGCCAAAAAAATGCTGGTGCAACAAAAAATGCAAAATGTTCATGAAATGGCAAAATGATTGTTGTATGTGTAAATGTCACATCCATACAATAAACCCATATCCCCCACACGCCCCGATGTAGGGGGCATTGGGGGTCATTACATTGCGCCCCAAATTCCTGATCCCCCATGGGGGGTACATTTACGTACTTTGGCATCCCTGACAGCCCATGCCCACAGGAAGTAACCCCAAGGGTGGCATAAAGCTGTGAAGTGGGGCGCCATGTCCTGTATTTCTGTAGGGTGAAAAGGCAGTACTGTTGCATCCCCACATGCCCCCACAGGTATGTGCTTACAAAATTTGTGCCCCACAAGGGGAGGGTAGGGGGGAAAATACCCCCTGTTGGAGGGTGCAGTCATACCATTGCACCAAATGCAACAAAACGGGGTGGCTGAATATTTCCCCAAATGTGTCCCCCACCACGGGGTGGAAGGCACCAACACTGTCGTAATTGCACAGCACATCACCGAAACTGAGAACGGGCTTACGGTGCAGGGCAATAGGTTCACCAATCCCGTTTTAACCACCCTGCCCCCCAGCCAAACAATGTGCAGTTTGGGTTATGTAGCCTGGGAATGTCCCCCGTTAGCTGTCAGTGTTGAAAAACAACTAATTTTTATGTGGACCCCAAGGTTAGGCAGCGACGATCCACATGTGTAGGGAAAATCCCTCCCCCAACAGGATACCATGTGGCCCAAAAACCCTAAGGGGATGGGTGAAGCGCATGGGGTCAGAGGACGGTTTAAATAGGGGCCCTCAGGGGAACCCATCCTGTCGGGGGAAACGGGGGCCCAAAAATTTTTAAAAAATTCCAGCACATGTGCAGGGAATTTTAGCATATGTGGTACCCATGCACCAGAACCCCCCCCAAAGCGGGGGCAGTTTGCAAAGGCCGTGTACAATGAGATAGACTGTTAATGTTATAAAATGAATGCATAGGAAGGGACAGCCACCCCCAAAACAGTCCCCAGGGGGGCAACCCAGTGCCAATGTGAAACCCCTGATCCATACCCTAGCAAGGCTGAGGCACACTCCAATTGGGACAAAAGGTTCACATCCCGCCAAGCAAAAGGGGCAATGCACCCTGGGGAAGGTGCGGTGCTTAAAAGTCCACATGTATGCAGCCTTTCCTCAAGTCACAGGTTTAAATTGTCCCAGTGATCACTGTGAAACAGGGGGCCGTGGGGTTGGAAACCCCCATGCTTGAGATTCGGGCCAAACACATTTACATGTCCATGTGTATCAGTCCCACCGTGAGCTTGGCAGGTGCCAACATAAAAGCTGGGTGAACAGAAACTGTTGTACAGGGGGCCCCAAATGTATGGAAAAGGTGCGGACAATGCCACGGGGCTAACATAACAGGTGGTGACATTTAAAGGGTGCAAAAGAAAATTGGCCCACTGAAATGGGGGCAGGCGGTCACATGCACGCAGGTTATTTCAGTGTTGTACATGTATGAATTTTGCCACAGTATGAGTACCATGTAAATGTGACCCCCTCTTTATGTCAAGATAATGCCAGTGGTGCCTGCCTTGCCGGAGGGGGGGATTATCCAGCCGAAATTGACCTTTCACCTTTCCCCCTCAAAGCCGTGTGTTCAGGTACAGGGGGGTGAAATCAAAAACCCACCTCCACAGCCGCAGCATGACAGCCTTTTCCCGAAAAAGGGGTGCCCAACGGCAACGGGGGGACAGGTGGGAAAACCCACCCCCATCACAACGGGGGAGCCCGGCCATCGGGGCCCCCCCAGGAAAAAAGGGAAAAAACACCGCCCACCCCAGGGGGGCTCCCCCAAATCCTGGGCCCGGAACACTGCAGGATATAAGGGGAGTGGGGGGTTCAATACCCCCTAAGTAGCCCATGGGTATATACACAAGTGTCAAGTACACTTTTTTTGCAACAGGGAAAGAATGCAACACAAGGTACTGTTGACATGCAAGTGTTTACCGGGTATAGTAAGGGAAAGTGTTACTTTTGGCGTATAAGGTATTGGGGGACGGGGGCCCCTGGGTAACTTTGCTGAAAAGGGCATGTCGGATAGTTTCCCCCCAGTTAGGATACTGAATTCCCCCAGTCCAACATCCCCACCCCCGCCCCCAGTACGAAATAAAAGTTGAAACCCCAGCACCACATCCCCCAGGGTGTATAGCGCAGCACATACAATGGTGGATTTTCCACAGGTATGCTTTGGGGGTTTCCACATCCCATGTGAGTTTGGATCTCCCAGCAAAATTTTACCACTGTGATTTGTGATTGGGGCACAGTGACATGGACTAATGCCCTGCAGGGTGCCCAACTTTGCAAAATGACCCCGCTGCGCCCACAATGTCTGCATAGCCGTCGGGAATGTGACACCTCAGACTAGTACGGGTGTATGTCACATGGGCCACCACAGGGATGTGTACAAGATGCCCATCACACACAATGGTCCATGAACCAGTCAAACATGGCCATGGGTGATACCTACAGGCATGTTGCCACACAGTACATCCGCAGTGGGTAGTCACCGTTGCACCCTGTCCACACATAGTGCGGTCATAGCTGTAGTGGACCCCCTGGACATCTGATGTGGTACACCAGACAACTGAAGTGCCTGTCTGCAGCCAATAGAGGTGCCACCATACGTGCTGTGGAACAGCATGACTGTGTTGCAGACATGGCAATGCAATGCGTCCAGGTTACACATCGCACAGAAACATACCTGTGTCTTGCTGCCATGCAGTGGCACAGTGCCCGTACCCCCCACTGTACAGATATGTACACAGCTCACACCAACCACACCTGCACAGACATCCTTGTTACACATGCATTCTATCTGTAGCCTGTACACATAACACTGTACTGTGACATCCGTTATGATGTGGTGCATGTGGTGGGACACCATTGTCACATGTCCACATGTTACCGCACATGTTTGCGGTGTACATGACATAGTGGCGCCAGCCATGTGTACTGTTAACCCACCCGTGGCCACACGGTGTATCACGGTGGTGCATGCAAACTACCATGAATGTGTGTACTGCAAGCATACTAAAAGACACCTGCTTGATGTAGTGTGCACCCCAGGGCAGTATGCATACTACCACTATTAATGTCTGGGCTGCATTCACTGGGCTGTGGTGTGGGAATGCTGCATGCCACCTGCAATATCACATGCATGATGTGTCTGCATGTGTGTGTGTGTCTGCGTGTGTATGTCAGCGTGTGTGTGTCCGCATGTGTGTGTGTGTGTGTGTGTGTGTGTGTGTGTGTGTGTGTGTGTGTGTGTGTGTGTGTGTCTGCGTGTGTGTAATGTAACTTACGGTATGTCTTTGTATTCACAGGTGCTGTAGGTGCGTTCCCCTCCTGCGGTCCATCTGATGCTAGTGTCCCCACAGATACTAGCGGTGATGACCATGTGCATGAGGCACAGGCAGGGTCATCACGGGCAGAAGCTGTGCCATTGGATAACATCCCACCTATGTCCCCTTCATCTCCGCACATGGTTCAGATGCCGACACATACCACATCACCGTTGCCCATAGAGGAAGGACAGTCAGCGTCTGTTGGCACCGAGCAGGAATGTGTGGTGGCTACAGAAGGTGCGGTACACACCATGTTGCCAGTGTAATGACTGGTGATGTGCCACACAGGCATGTGGCTGGTGCTGCTCGTAGGAGGAGCACTGGTAGACATGCACCTGCCGTACAGGGTGCAGCAGCTGGTATCACCAGACACATGTTTCAGACTGTAATGGCGGCACAGGCACGCGCCGAACGGCAGAACCAAGAAGGGCAAAGGCTGCAGAGGGCCGCAATCCATTCCTTAAATGAGAACATCCAGTCATTGGCGAATGCTCAACAGCAGCTTGCCGATGTTCTGGATAGGAGATTAGGTGAGATGGTTGGCATGACAATCCGCGAGCGTGAGCTGTCTGTGCTGGAACACCTGGTAGGGGTGAGGCGTAGGACACGTGGCCGTAGGCCAGCAACACCACCTAGTGCAGGTTGACGTGTGCGTGCCACCTCTCATGCCCACTCACACAGTGCTGGTAGCAGCAGCAGTGCAGCTGGTGCTACACCAACCACACCAGGACACAGCAGGCCACATGGACGTGGCCCTGGACGGTCCCAGCGTGGACACGGTTCCAGTGGGCATGTGTCATCGGAGAGTGGCCACTCCATACCTCCACCCGGTAGTGCCCGTGCGACCCCAGGCAGGCACGGGTCACGTGGCCGCAGGCGGACACAGTGAGCCGTACAACCTGCACTGTACAGTCTGGGGCTGCCAAGTATACCCGTGTAGGCATCACAGATGGCTGAACTGTGTACACACATACCCACACACAGCAGACACAACTGTAGGGCTCCACCACATCCACATGCATTCTGCACAGTCATGCCCAGTAAATGCACAGGCCCTTACACACACATGATGTCATCCATTGGTACAGCCTATGCCCCTGGCACACATATCACCCTGTGCATATGATGAAGCCTCTGCCGCAGCACCGTGATCCACACCATCGGTGCACGGTTATGCAAACATATTCTGATGCACAGGGTGGACAAGATAGTGAGAGGTGTATGTGATACCTGTGTCCGCATAGTACGCGATGTGTATGTTGCAGTGGTTGTGTATGACAGGTGACAGGTGCATATGTGACGTGGGTCATGCACTGACATCATGCAGCAGACATACCATGTAGTGCAGGTGCAGCATACATTGATCTGTGTACACGGTATGCGTGGCGGTTACATGTGTAGCATCATGTTGGTTCAGTTAACCTGTATGCCAATTATGGTGTACTTGCATGTGCCTACTGGGAGCACTGTTATCAGTCCCCCACGTGTAGCTGTGGGGTACCCACAGGCACATCTGGCAATATCAGCATACCACAGGTACCCGCAACCTGCATGGACCCCTACATAGGTACATAGGCGCATATGTACATACCAGGCTATGTGCCCTACGGCATGTGTAAGCCTAGCCAGAGTGTGTGTGGCTGTCACCACCCTTAGGATGAGGATACCACATCCATCGGTCCGCTGTCCCTCTGTCCAGCAGTGACACAGAGATGATGCCTGGCGCATACCTACAATCACACATCCACACGTCAGGATTACTCTTGGACAAAGTCAGTCAGGGGCTCTGCTTCACATGGGCTGGGAATCCTTTCCATGTTGTAGGGGGTCTCTGGGCCTTGACCCTGTTCCCCCAGCACGTCCTATTTATGTCCGTGTTGAGGTTTCTGTCAGTTGCTTCTGTGCCCGTGTTTGCTTGGAGCCTAGGAGGTGGAACATGTCCATGTCACCCAGGTCGGACATGGCCGTGTATGTCAGGCACAGATCACCACAGAGCAGATGTGCTGGGAAGGTATACAGCCGGAGTCCCCTTGGTCGGGCAGCGTGACACATGTCTCAGCACCTTTATCCCTGTGTTGTGGAATGTTTGTGGTCCTTCCGAGTGCTGCAGGTGTCAGGTTAGGTACATCCCAGATGTGGCGTTGTACGCAATCATTGGTCTGATGTGTGAAGAGTACAGGGGTACAATGAACTCCCCTGATGTGGATGTGCTTCCTTCCTGACCAGGTGGCCACAGTGGAATGTCTTCCCAACCACATTGGCATTGTGAGTGTCGACAGAGGTTACCGACAGGTGTGGTACCCATGTCCCTGAACACGTCCACCATGTTTAATGGATTACCACCTACATGGTACGTCGGGGCGAACATGTCCTTCCCACTGGGTAGGTCTGCAAATCCCTGGCATGTAGCATCAGGCCATGGCTCTGGCACCAGTTATCCATTTCTATGAGGCCCCAGGTGGATGTCCGTGTCTGATGGGGTGTTGAGTATGGTGGCCGGTGTGCAGTCATCTGCATACCTTGTCTGCCACAATCCCCTATGTTTGCATGCACATTGGAAGGTTGAATGCCGAACAGGAGGGGGCCCAGGACTGAGCCCTGTGGGCCTCCACTCGAGACCAGCTTGGAGTCTGACATGGCACCAGGAACACAAACCCTGTGTGGTGTGACCTCCATCCAGTTGGCAAACCATCGTGTGACATATGTCTCCACATGTACGCTGGTGAGCCTTTCCATGAGTCCCACGTAGTGTTCTTTGAACGCTCCCGCCAGGACATGGTAGTCTGTGCAAACCGACGTACCCCCATCAATGGCCTTAGTGACCCCTCCGGACAGGTCGAGCAGGTGTGGGAGGCAGGATCTGCCCTTGACTAAGTCGCTGTGGGTATGTTCCGGTATTGGCTGTACACCACTGTCTGTACTTATGGGCTCCAGTATGGACCTCCCCACAGCTTTGCAGACAAGGCTTGTCAAGCTGATAGGGCAGGGATGTCTACAGTCCATAAGAGCACTACCCTGGTGTAGTGGGACCACAGCTGCCGTATGCCATCCAGCGGGACCTAGCCCGTAGTAAGCCTAAGATGACACAGCGGCCTTATGTGTGAGGCGAGGGCCTCAATGAGGTTGTGTAGCACACAGCCAGGGACACCATCTGGTCCCATTGGTGCTGTGTTCACCGCTTAACAGATATCAGATCTCTCCTGGGCATACGAGATGTTTGGGAGGCTAGACTCTGGTGGAAGGCCTACGTCCCCTCTTGGGGGTAGATGTATGCATGGAACATGTCCGCTGGTTTGTTGACAATGTCTGTGGGTTCAGTGATCATTGTACCATTCTGGAGTAATTCCGGGCATGACTGTGTGCTCCCACCCATGTCCCTACCACAGCTAAGGAAGGCCCTATGGTTGTCTTATGTGTCCTCTGCAGTACCACTCCCACAAGCGGCCTTGGATGATTGTATGTGTGATCGTATGTTAACGCCGGTATTAATCAGTGATGCCTTCCCTGGTACTGATATTGCTCTGTCATGTATTAGCTCCAACTGTTGTTGTACAGTTTGTCAATGGCTGGGGTCCACCAGACCATGTGCCTGCCTTCGGTGGACAAGGTCCTGATGTTATCATGATCGCTTGGTGCAGACATCCCTGGGGGTGCTCAGAGAAGGCATTTGTAAGGGTTTCAGCAGTGTGGCCTGTGTTTACCACTGGCATGGAGGCCTTGTAGGGTACCACACCATTCGTATGACGTGTGTGGTTTGCTGTGGAGAGGACGTCACTTTGGTCTCCCATGCCGGTGTTGGGTGCAGGATGCGGATTACCAGTGGATTCACTATACGGTCTGATGTCACCATTGAGGGATGTACATCCTGTGTGGGGCATATCCTCCCCATGTGTGATGATCAGAAATGGTATACGTCCCCCCCTTGTGGGTATGGTGCATGGGTGTTCCACAGCAGTCAGGTGTATGAACACCTGGGACCTTTGGCGTAGGGTGTTGTGTCCTGGGTAATGTTCTCGGTCTATGTATGGGTGGTTGATGTCACCCAATATGACGGTGTTGTGAGAGCATTCACACTCACCAGTGTCTTCAGGACGGCTGTGCAGGTATCCTGGGTTTGGGAGGGTGGTCTGTAGCATGCAACAAACTGTAGGGCAGTCCTAAGCATGGTTAATTGCACCTGGATATTCCACGCTGCTACGTGCATCTCTGCCAACATGGAGGTCTGTGCATCCGTCATGGAAATGGGGACACCCCCTCCTCCTGTGTTATGTCCGGGTTATGGTCCTGAACGCGTGATATGGGGTATGACCTGACAGTGCTGGGGTGCTCTCAGCAGCCCTGACCAATGTTTCAGTCACAGCACTGACATCGATGTCCTCCATACTGAGGAGGGCATTTGAGGGTGTGCAGCTTGGCCGTAGACCACTGGCAGTGAGCTGTATTATCCTGTGTGTTCTCCAGGCTTGTAGTGTAGGGTGGTAGGTTTATCATTCCAGCCGTGCCTGCAGTGAGCACTGTGGGGGTGGCAGGTGCCTTCACCAAACCCTTGAAGACCGGGGGCGACAGCTGCCAGCCATACCATGCGAAGGGCTGGCGTGCCAAGCATGTCATCTCAGGTAAGAGGAATCCGGATCCTCAGACTGACACGGTAACCAGGCACATTATCAAGGGTGACCACATTGAGCCAGTATAGTGGCATCATACTTGATGAGGGTGGCGTACTGCCCAGGGTCAGGGACATGCCGGCTTGGGCTACACAATCTGAGTGGCCCTCTATGTCTCCTGTAATGTATCCCAGGGTGGTATGCCACCAGTCGTTGACACCAGCATGGGCAATGACCGCGTCATACCTGTACATGCTGCGGAGTGACCTGAGTGCGTGTGTTATGTGGCGTATTCCAGCGCCCAGCGGCAGCCTACTGTGATCATTCCCTTGTTCAGTATGGTGGGTGGGACGCCGGTGTGTCTGGCAGTGGCGTCACCCATTACAGGTGTGTCTGGCAGTGTGTGTGTCACCTTTGGGGCTCTGCCAGGTTAGCACACTGACATTGGGAACCATGTGTTGCATGTCCTATGTCTTGTGGAGGCAGTAGCTTGTGTGTCCGCTTCAGAGGGCTCGTTAGGTTCGTGACATGTCCTACAGTGCCTCCAGGTATGTCTTAGTGTGTTCATGTGTTTGATTAGCATTTGCGATAGTCACATGTGACACTGGGTATGTGGTGTGCATTGTGTCCTTCCCCTCCCGCGTGGTCTTGCCGGTCATGGTTGGGGAGAGCACAGCCCCCTGTCTGGCTATATAGTTGCATCTGTCACATGTATTATGTTCATTGGGGGAGGTGCGGCTTGTCCGTGTCCATGAGGCACCTGTAACAGTGGCCAGGATGCCCAGATTCACCATCTGAACAGGAGAGGTCGCTAGCAATTGACCCGTCGACATGCCAGAGGATGTGAATGCATTTGCTGCATAACCGGGTCAGAAGGCACCTATAGGGAAGTGGGCACACAAGGGGATTCTAGGACAGTGTAGTACTCCATTGAGTATACATGTACTTTATCTATGTGGAAATACTATGGGAGCAGGTGCAGAGCTTTTGTGATGTAGAGAACAGACAGTCGGGATTGCAAGAAGAGAGGTCATACACATAAACCTGCGGAGCACGGAGCCGGATACAGTGTAACGTTGCTTACACGGTACATGACGCACATGTCCACACATATACTGCACCTGATGCCTGTGGTCGGTGCCACAGGCTACGGTGGACAGAGACATCACATACATGGCATGACACAGTACAGGTATGGTGACATTCTGCAGGTGTCGTACGCAGTGTGCTGGCTACTGACCGCAGGTGTCACCTGTCAGCTGTGGTGCACAGTGTTCGACAGTCGGATGCTGTACCGGTATAGGAATATTCCCGCATTCGCGGGGCGTACACCTCTATGGCACACACACCATTGTGTGCAGATGGGGACACCTGTCTGTGTGGTCGGCACCCTCACAAGACAATGCACCGACGCGCAATGTCACAGGGGTGGTCTTGCACAGGTGGCCAGTAAGGCTCACAGGTATGGAAATGACAGGGCTGTACAATGCAGCACCACTACGGGATGTTCACCCTGTGTGGTCAGTGTCCAGTCACAACACGATATCTGCATACACCCTCTCAACAGGCAGCAGACATACACACATGTCGACACACCGACATGGTGGTGGCCACACATGTCTAGACGGAGGGATGACGTGTTGCATGTACTACACCATCCACATCGGTGCACCCCACACTGAGGTAGGTACAGAGCTCTACCATGGTGTACAGTGATGTGTGGCACGTGGCACATAGTTCCCCCGATCTGTGGCATACATGGGCACACATTCCTGCACACATGTTGGTGCTAGGAATGCCACACCCGCTACATGGGATTTGTGCAGGCGTGCAGCGGTATGTGGTGCATCCTGCATACTACCACTGTATCTGGCAGCTGTGCCAATATCTGCACTTGGGTGGTGGTAGGGGTTACAGTGGCAATGTGACATATGGTCGAACCCGCATGGCCGATGGGTATGCATCATGGCAGCGCTGTCATGTAAAGGCGACATAGCGGACTGTATGCACATGGCAGGGTAGGACGGTGTGTGACACACCTGTGACCAGCACCTGCACACATGCATGTGGACAGGTGTTTAAACAAATGGTGTACACACAGACTGCCATGCGTGCTGTTACTATGCCACCATATGACGGCCCCCATGATGGGTATGCATGTGGGAGGGGGTTGCAACTGTGTTACGGACACCAGACACCGCCCCTGCACGGCTGCACCATGCACAGTACACGTGTCACATGTATCCCCTGTTGCCATGTGTGTATGCATTGCTACGTTGTGACATGTGTGTCAACATGCATGGAACATGGACTGTGGTTTGGTATCACAGCTGTCACAGGCAAACTGTACAAGGGTATGTGTCCCTGTGAACACCGCCACACCCTGTAGGGGGTGCATACCACAGACATGTGTCCGCCTTCCCTTCGTGTGTATTACAGACGCCTGTGTCATGCATGTGGTCCATCACAGGCCTCGTATGTGTCCTGCGTGCAGTCCATGCACACAGCCTGGAAACCACATATGTGACATATCCGGACATTGTTTCACTGTGGTACAGCTGCAGTCATGTGTCATACCTGTGTCAGGCCCGTGGCATGTGTGGAGCACGCCTGTCCGTGTATACCGGTACGGGTGGACTACATCACACCTGTGGGATCATTGATAGTACATGTGTACTCTGCACGACGGACGTACACTGCCACATAGTCTTCTGGACATATGTCACATGCAGTTTCTGGACCGTGAGGCATACTGCTGCACCGATAACAAGGTGCTGGCATAGCAGCTACAGTGTTCACTGCGGTGTGTACATGTTCAGCCTGCACCCATGGCGCCTGTGCTGTCATCTGTGTGTGTACGTGTGACTGCATGTGTGTCCACCCTGCGTGTGTGTATGGGTTTACCTGGCCATGACTTGCGGTGTGTGCACTCCGTCTGCATGCCGGACGGCACATAGCACATACTACGTGTGTGAGCATGGCCGGGTCGCTGTTGTGTGGCTGGACACACACGACGGTCCACAGTCTGCCTCCCATGCCGTCTCCCCATGTGTATGCATGTCTGCTCTGTGCCGATTCTAAGTGTCTGAGCATGCCCAGTAAGCAGCTGTGTAGATGGACACACAGTACAGTGCACACCGCGCCCGACTGCATTGATACCCCGGTGCATGCCTGTTTCTTCGCAACTGCCACGCCTGTGGCATGGCGGTTGCTGTTGTGTGGCTGGACACACGACGATCCACAGTCTGCCTCCCATGCCGTCGCCCCATGTGTATGCATGTCTGCACTGTGCCGATTCTAAGTGTCTGAGCATGCCCAGTGAGCAGCTGTGTAGATAGACACACAGTACAGTGCACACCGCGTCCGACTGCATTGATACCCGGGTGCATGCCTGTTTCCCCTTCGCAACTGCCACATCTGTGGCATGGCCGGGTTGCTGTTGTGTGGCTGGACACACACGACGGTCCACAGTCTGCCTCCCATGCCGTCGCCCCATGTGTATGCATGTCTGCACTGTGCCGATTCTAAGTGTCTGAGCATGCCCAGTGAGCAGCTGTGTAGATAGACACACAGTACAGTGCACACCGTGCACGACTGCATTGATACCCCGGGTGCATGCCTGTTTACCCTTCGCAACTGCCACGTCTGTGGCATGGCCGGGTTGCTGTTGTGTGGCCGGACACACACGACGGTCCACAGTCTGCGTCCCATGCCCCCGCCCCATGTGTATGCATGTCTGCTCTGTGCCGATTCTAAGTGTCTGAGCATGCCCAGTAAGCAGCTGTGTAGATGGACACACAGTACAGTGCACACCGCGGCCGCGCTTGATACCCGTGAGCATGTCTGCCTCCCCTTTGCAACCGCTAGGTGTGAGAGGCATGGCCAGTACACCTGTCGGGGGTACACACGACAGTCGGCACCGATGTCTGCTACTAGGCGTGTAGCCATGGCCAATGACATCCTGCATAGCCATGGTGACCATCCAGGTGACTCATATGTGGCTGTCATGCCACATTGGCTGCCTACATCCTGCACGCCGGATGCCCTCTCATAGGGTATACTGTCATGTGGTGCATCCCGTATTCATGTCGTGATGTACTGCTCCATAGTCATTTGGTATTCCCGACTGCAGCACTACCGTGTTACTGTACGGCCACCTTGGGATGGTAACAGGCTGTGTGACTGCGCACTCTGTCTTCATTCCCTATCGGCCGCATTGCCTCTGCAGATGATACCACCCACCTAGGGGTATGCCTCCTGACAGTGCTGTGCTCAGTAATCCCGGTAGCGTGTTCTGTAAATGCTTCATGCTGTAGTGAGTTCATGTAGGTAGGCATAGGTTCGACTCTCGGCCCTTCCCTGTGTGTGTGTGTGTGTGTGTGTGTTTCCAGCTGCCTCTGCAGATGAACATGCTTTTAGACGCTTCGCAACACATACCTTGGCTATTGCCAGCTATTCTCTTACGGGTGATGTCACCCACCTAGAAGTATGCCTCTGACAGCGCTGTGCTCAGTAATCTCGGTAGCGCGTTCTGTAAATGCTTCATGCTGTAGTGAGTTCATGTAGGTAGGCGTAGGTTCGACTCTCGGCCCTTCCCTGTGTGTGTGTGTGTGTGTGTGTGTGTTTCCAGCTGCCTCTGCAGATGAACATGCTTTTAGACGCTTCGCAACACATACCTTGGCTATTGCCAGCTATTCTCTTACGGGTGATGTCACCCGCCTAGAAGTATGCCTCTGACAGCGCTGTGCTCAGTAATCTCGGTAGCGCATTCTGTAAATGCTTCATGCTGTAGTGAGTTCATGTAGGTAGGCGTAGGTTCGACTCCCGGCCCTTCCCTGTGTGTGTGTGTGTGTGTGTTTCCAGCTGCCTCTGCAGATGAACATGCTTTTAGACGCTTCAACACATACCTTGGCTATTGCCAGCTATTCTCTTACGGGTGATGTCACCCACCTAGAAGTATGCCTCTGACAGCGCTGTGCTCAGTAATCTCGGTAGCGTGTTCTGTAAATGCTTCATGCTGTAGTGAGTTCATGTAGGTAGGCGTAGGTAGGTTCGACTCGGCCCTTCCTGTGTGTGTGTGTGTGTTTCCAGCTGCCTCTGCAGATGAACATGCTTCGCAACACATACCTTGGCTATTGCCAGCTATTCTCTTACGGGTGATGTCACCCGCCTAGAAGTATGCCTCTGACAGCGCTGTGCTCAGTAATCTCGGTAGCGCGTTCTGTAAATGCTTCATGCTGTAGTGAGTTCATGTAGGTAGGCGTAGGTTCGACTCTCAGCCCTTCCCTGTGTGTGTGTGTGTGTGTGTGTGTGTGTGTTTCCAGCTGCCTCTGCAGATGAACATGCTTTTAGACGCTTCGCAACACATACCTTGGCTATTGCCAGCTATTCTCTTACGGGTGATGTCACCCGCCTAGAAGTATGCCTCTGACAGCGCTGTGCTCAGTAATCTCGGTAGCGCATTCTGTAAATGCTTCATGCTGTAGTGAGTTCATGTAGGTAGGCGTAGGTTCGACTCTCGGCCCTTCCTGTGTGTGTGTGTGTGTGTGTGTGTGTTTCCAGCTGCCTCTGCAGATGAACATGCTTTAGACGCCGCAACACATACCTTGGCTATTGCCAGCTATTCTCTTACGGGTGATGTCACCCGCCTAGAAGTATGCCTCTGACAGCGCTGTGCTCAGTAATCTCGGTAGCGCGTTCTGTAAATGCTTCATGCTGTAGTGAGTTCATGTAGGTAGGCATAGGTTTGACTCTCGGCCCTTCCCTGTGTGTGTGTGTGTGTGTTTCCAGCTGCCTCTGCAGATGAACATGCTTTTAGACGCTTCGCAACACATACCTTGGCTATTGCCAGCTATTCTCTTACGGGTGATGTCACCCGCCTAGAAGTATGCCTCTGACAGCACTGTGCTCAGTAATCTCGGTAGCGCATTCTGTAAATGCTTCATGCTGTAGTGAGTTCATGTAGGTAGGCGTAGGTTTGACTCTCGGCCCTTCCCTGTGTGTGTGTGTGTGTGTGTGTTTCCAGCTGCCTCTGCAGATGAACATGCTTTTAGACGCTTCGCAACACATACCTTGGCTATTGCCAGCTATTCTCTTACGGGTGATGTCACCCGCCTAGAAGTATGCCTCTGACAGCGCTGTGCTCAGTAATCTTGGTAGCACGTTCTGTAAATGCTTCATGCTGTAGTGAGTTCATGTAGGTAGGCGTAGGTTCGACTCTCGGCCCTTCCCTGTGTGTGTGTGTGTTTCCAGCTGCCTCTGCAGATGAACATGCTTTTAGACGCTTCGCAACACATACCTTGGCTATCAGCGGCCATTCCTTTACGGATGTTGTCACCCACCTGTACATGTGCCTCTGACGGTGGTGTGTTCGGTGGTCCACGTAGCGCATTCCATACCTGTGTCATACTTTTGTGCGGTTGGGTATGTGGGGGTGTGGTCAATCACCATGCCTGCCACATGTGTGTGTGTGTCCATGCTCCCAGCTGCATGGGTTCATAGGGTATGGCTTTGAGGTTTCCGCAGAACACTCATATCCTGCCGCCATCCCTGTGTTTGTGGATGGTGAGACGCAGCTCGTGTACTGCTTGTGTGCCTGCTGTGGTTGGCGACCTCCATAGCGTGTTCTCCACGTGCACCCTGCTATGGTGTGGTGGGGTGGTGCTGTGTACATTACACTCACGGGCCTGCCACATGTGTCCGTCTGTATCTCTGTCATTGTATATCTACGTACCTATGTTGTGCCCGTAGTGCTGCTCTTGCATGGACAGCTGTCTTTCCCATGTATCGCATATTTGCACGGCTGACACATAGAACTGTGGTACGTTGCATATCCACTCATTGTCCATGCACCGTCCGTATTCCAGAACACCCTAAAGACATCTGCTGGATATCGTGGCAGACAGCTATCCTTGCTGTCCTGACACTGTACCCGTACACGCCATACACCTTGTGTGTAATTGCCTATTTATGGTGTGTGTATGTCTACCTGTGCTGTATGCATGGCCGTGTGTGTGTCCCGCTATAGCCATCTGTGCAGGTGTCGCCACTATGGGTAATCCTTGTGGACCGCTGTTTCATGTGCACGTCTGCACATACCTGCAGACCGTACTACCCTCCTACGGCAGCGGCCTTAGATCGACTGCTGCCCTAGGCTGTAGGGCTCCATGGCACCCACCACCACAACACATGGTGCCCCCATCTTGGTATACCTACATGACACACCTACTAGACAGGTGGCCCTACTAGTGCGGCACCCTGGGCAGCCGCAGGATTGGCGTATGCCTACGGCCGGCTATGAGCACATCACAAGGCATACGTCTACATTCGGTGTTTTACGACATCTAGGTTATAATACCAGAGGGGGGACCTCATCAGCTATGCTATAGAATGCGGATTTAGATGGATTAGTAGGTGGAGGGTTGGCCACACACCAGGGCTGACCGATGGAACACTGATGAGGCCTCTTTTGAGAAGCAGGTGGATCAAACCCCCGTAACAGGAATGTAGTTTAGGTACAGATGTAGAGTTAACACACATTTGTCCACTCTTTCAGTTCTGTACCGCTGTATTACAGTGATATGCTATGCATATCTTCCATATACATTGTTAGATCTTTGATTGATGAGTATTCGCATAGTACAATATCATATAATACATGTGTTAATAGGATGCTTTCTGAGATGTTAACATATGTGTGTGTGGTTAACATTGCGTCTGTGCTTTCTATGCTGTGGTTACATGTTCATTGTTTGCATAGAAAGTAACAAATGGAAGTGTAAGGGGGATATTTAAAGCCTGGATGCTTCTATGTTATGTGTAAGTCTCACGGAGCCTACGGGTGAAAGCGCTTACATGTCTATGAAGTAACCTTTGTATACCATATGTGACCTGTCGTGGACAAAATGTCTACGTTGACTGTTTCATCTACCTATGTGTGACTTGGTTTGTGTGCCATAAGGTGCCAGCGGGTCTTTGATGTTGATTAGGTGTATTCCATGGTCAATTGACATTAATCCTATTAATTCACTGAAGGATGTTCTTCATTGGTGGGAACGCCATAGTTTGACCATCGTATGGCTTTCCTAGCTGACGTTGATATTGTGCCATTGGTATGTGTTCCACAGGTCACCCATTTGTTCAGCGGTATGGAAGCGTGTGATCCCCATTTTGGTGCTGGCAGATTGAGTGCTGTGTACGCCGGTATTCGCACAGCGGTCTGGCTTTGTATGGGGAGTGTCTACTGTAGTCCCTATCTGTATTTCCTGTGTTATGCCTCACTGCAGCTGTGTGGTTCCACCAGGTTTGCAGTTATGGGTGCCATCTTGGTCCTACGCTTGTCCATCCCTAGCGATTGCCTACTGGACACTGGTATGGAGCAGTACACATTTCACACCTGCATTTAGCATTAGCCGGTGGATGCTTTGCACAATCAGTGGGGAGTAAGGCACGTGCTACTCCCACATCCCTCCCACGGTGCGGGACAACGTATTATCTGCCAAACAACACCGAGTCCCGTTTCTGCATACCCAGGATCCCATGGCTGCAACCCTCGACGGTACCCATTACACATCCGGCATGTGCGGAATGGGATGTGGACGCACCTCTATGGACTCTACAATCTGGGAATATCTGTTCATATGTCCTGCATTCCGTGGACAGTTGTCATCAACCCTGAACACGCTGGGGGTGCATATGTCTGGCTGTACCGTAGTCACGGCTGTCAGTTCTTCTGGGTCTCTCGATCGCAGCTGGTTGACATTGCACACGGATGAATCTCTGGGGTCCTACTATGAACACCATTGTGCATATGTACAGTGTAGACCTTGTTGGACTGTGTCCATCTGGCTAGTGGGTTTGACTGCTGCTGTATGTTCCCCAATCGCGGATGTCTGCTTGCTACCCATATTATGTAGTGCTACGTTAACCAGGTTATTCTAAACTGAAACCGGATGGTGTAAATCCAATGATGCAGGCTAGGAAATGCTTTAACTAATCCTCAGATGTCCCATTAGGATATTTCCGCCACTGTATTGTCAAAATGACACAACCAAAACATGTAGATCCTATTAATTCATTGAAGGATGTTCTTTATAAGCGTGAATGCCATAGTTTAAGGATCCTATGACTTTCCTAGTTGACGTTGTTGGTGTGCCATTAGTATGTGTTCCGCAGGTCGCCCATTTGTTCCGCGGTATGGTAGCGAGTGATCCCCATTTCCTTGCTGGCAGATTGAGTGCTGTGTACGCCAGTATTCACACGGCGGTCTGGCTTTGTATGTGGAGTCTCTACTGTAGTCCCTATCTGTATTCCCTGTGTTATGCCTTACTACAGCTGTGTAATTCCACCAGGTTTGCAGTTATGGCTGCCATCTTGGTCGTACGTTTGTCCATCCTTGGGAAATGCCTACTGGACACTGGTATAGGGCTGTACCCATTTCACAGCTGCATTTAGCATTTTCCGGTGGATGATTTTCATTATTGGTGGGGGGTAAGGCATGTGCTATACCCACATCCCTCCCACGGGGCGGGACAACGGATTATCTGCCAAACAACACCGAGCCCCATTTCTGCATACCCACGATCCCATGGCTGCAGCCCTCGACGGTACCCATTATACATTCTTCATGTGTGCGGGACTGAGATGTGGACGCACATCTATGGACACGGCCATATGGGTATTTCTGCTCATATGTTCTGCATTTCATGGACACCTGTCATCAACCTTAAACACGCTGGTGGTGCATATGTCTAACTGTGCCGTAGTCATGGCTGTTACGCCTTCAGCGTCGCTTCCTCCATCACGTTTATATTGCATAGGGTTAAATTTTTGGGTCCTACAATGGACACCAATGTGCATATGTAAAGTGTAGAACCTGTTGGACTGTGTCCATCTGGCCAGTGGGTTTGACTGCTGCTGTATGTTCCCCAATCGCGGGTGTGTGTTTGACTACACATATTATGTAGTGCTACGACATCCAGGTCTTTCAAACCTGAAACCGAATGGTGTACATCCAAAGATGCAGGTTAGCAACTGCTTTACATAATCCTCAGAAGTCACAATACGAAATATCCACCACTGTATTGTCAAAATAACACCACCATGACATGTGGATCCTATTAATTCATTGAAGGATGTTCTTTATATGTGGGTACGCCATAGCTTGACCATCCTATAACCTTCCTAGTTGACGTTGTTGGTGTGCCATTAGTATGTGTTCCGCAGATCGCCCATTTGTTCCGCAGTATGGAAGCGAGTGAACCCCATTTTCTTGCTGGCAGATTGAGTGCTGTCTACGCCGGTATTCGCACACCGGTCTGGCTTTGTATGGGGGGTGTGTACTGTGGTCCCTATCTGTATTTTCTGTGTTATGCCTTACTGCAGCTGTGGAATTACACCGGGTTTGCAGTTATGGGTGACCATCTTGGTCGTACGTTTGTCCGTCCATGGGAATTGCCTACTGGACACTGGTATAGGGCTGTACACATTTCACAGCTGCATTTAGCATTCTCCGGTGGATGATTTGCATTATTAGTGGGGAGTAACGCATGTGCTATACCCACATCCCTCCCACGGGGCGGGACGACGGATTATCTGCCAATCAACACCGAGCCCCATTTCTGCATACCCACGATCCCATGTCTGCAACCCTCGACGGTACCCATTGCACATCCTTCATGTGTGCGGGAATGGGATGTGGACACGTCTATGGACTCGGCAACCTGGGGAGTCCTATTCATATGTCCTGCATTTCATGGACACTTGTCATCAACCTTGAACACGCTGGTGGTGCACATATCTAGCTGTGCTGTAGTCATGGCTGTCAGTTCTTCTGGGTCTCGATCGCAGCCGGTTCACATTGCGTACGGATAAATTTTTGGGTCCTACAATGGACACCAATGTGCATATGTAAAGTGTAGAACTTATTGGACTGTGTCCATCTGGCCAGTGGGTTTGACTGCTGCTGTATGTTCAGCAATCACGGATGTCTGTTTGAGTACCCATATTATGTAGTGCTACGTAAACCGGGTTTTCCGCCACTGAACCCAAATGGTGTAATTCCAATGATGCAGGCTAACAATTGCTTTAACTAATCCGCAGATATCCCATTGGGACATTCCCGCCTCTGTATTGTCAAATTAACATGACCAAAACATGTAGATCCTATTAATTCATTGAAGGATGTTCTTTATATGTGGGTACGCCATAGCTTAACCATCCTATAACCTTCCTAGTTGACGTTGTTGGTGTGCCATTAGTATGTGTTCCGCAGGTCGCCCATTTGTTCCGCGGTATGGAAGCGAGTGATCCCCATTCTCTTGCTGGCAGATTGAGTGCTGTGTACGCCGGTATTCGCACGGCGGTCTGACTTTGTATGTGGAGTCTCTACTGTAGTCCCTATCTGTATTCCCTGTGTTTTGCCTTACTACAGCTGTGTGATTCCACCAGGTTTGCAGTTATGGGTGCCATCTTGGCCGTACGTTTGTCCATCCATGGGAACTGCCTAATGGACACTGGTATAGGGCTGTACACATTTCACAGCTGCATTTAGCATTCTCCGTGGATGATTTGCATTATTAGTGCGGAGTAACGCATATGCCATACCCACATCCCTCACACGGGGCGGGACAACGGATCATCTGCCAATCAACTCCGAGACCCATTTCTGCATACCCACGATCCCATGGCTGCAACCCTCGACAGTACCCATTGCACATCCTCCATGTGTGCGGGAATGGGATGTGGACGCACATCTATGGACTCGACAATCTGGGGATTTCTGTGCATATGTCCTGCATTTCATGGACAGTTGTCATCAACCTTGAACACGCTGGTGGTGCATATATGTAGCTGTGCCGTAGTCACGGCTGTCACTTCATCTGGGTCTCTCGATCGCAGCCGGTTGACATTGTGTACGGATAAATTTTTGGGGTCCTACAATGGACACCAATGTGCATATGTAAAGTGTAGAACATGTTGGACTGTGTCCATCTGGCCAGTGGTTTTGACTGCTGCTGTATGTTCCCCAATCGCGGATGTGTGTTTGACTACCCATATTATGTTGTGCTACGAAACCCATGTTTTACTACGATTAACCCAAATGGTGTTAATGTAATGCTGCAGGTTGGCAACTGCTTTAAGTAATCCTCAGAAGGCCCAGTAGGACATATACGCCACTGTATTGTCAATATAACACAGCCAGAACATGTAGACCCTATTAATTCATTGAAGGATGTTCTTTATAAGCGGGAACGCCAGTGTTTAAACATCCTATGACCTTCCTAGTTGACGTTGTTGGTGTGCCATTGGTATGTGTTCCACTGGTCGCCCATTTGTTCCGCAGTATGGCAGCGAGTAATCCCCATGTTGTTGCTGGCAGATTGAGTGCTGTGTACGCCGGTATTCGCACGGCGGTCTGGATTTCTATGGGGAGTGTCTACTGTAGTTGCCATCTGCATTTCCTGTGTTATGCCTTACTGCAGCTGTGTAATTCCACCGGGCTTGCAGGTATGGGTGCCATCCTGGTCGTAGGCTTGTCCATCCATGGGGATTGCCTACTGGACACTGTTATGGCCTGTACACATTCCACACCTGCATTTAGCATTATCTGGTGGATGCTTTGCATTATTAGTGGGGAGTAGGTCATGTGCTACACCCACATCCCTCCCACGGGGCGGGACAATGGATTATCTGCCAAACAACACCGAGCCCCATTTCTGCATACCCAAGATCCCATGGCTGCAACCCTCGACAGTACCCATTACACATCCTTCATGTGTGCGGACTGGGATGTGGACGCACATGTATGGACACGACGATCTGGGGATTTCTGTTCATATGTCCTGCATTTCATGGACACCTGTCATCAACCTTAAACACGCTGGTGGTGCATATGTCTAACTGTGCCGTAGTCACGGCTATCGCATCATCTGGTGGACGGTAACGGCTGGATGGAATTCTGTTAGGATAAATTTTTGGGTCCTACAATGGACACCAATGTGCATATGTAAAGTTAGATGTTGCTGGACTGTGTCCAACTGGCCAGTGGTTTTGACTGCTGCTGTATGTTCCCCAATCGTGGATGTCTGTTTGACTACCCATTCTACGTGGTGCTACGTAAACCAGGTGTTTTAGAACTGTGAACAAATGGTGTACATCCAAAGATGCAGGTTAGCAACTGCTTTAAATAAACCTCAGACGTCCCAATAGGAAATATCCGTCACTGTATTTTCAACATAACACCACCAGAACATGTTGATCCCCTATGTATTCATTGAAGCATGTTTTCTTTATAGGTGGGAACACCATAGTTTACATATCCTAGTTGACGTTGTTGGTGTGCCATTAGTATGTGTTCCACAGGTCGCCCATCTGTTCCGCAGTATGGTAGCGAGTGCTCCCCATTTTGTTGCTGGCAGATTGAGTGCTGTGTATGCCGGTGTTCGCATGGCGGTCCAACTTTGTATGGGGAATGTCAACTGTAGTCCCTATGTGTATTTCCTGTGTTATGCCTTACTGCGGCTGTGTAATTCCACCGGGTTTGCAGTTATGGGTGCCATCTTAGTCGTACGCTTGTCCATCCATGTGAATTGCCTACTGGACACTGGTATAGGGCTGTACACATTTCACACCTGCATTTAGCATTCTCCGGTGGATGCTTTGCATTATTAGTGGGGAGTAAGGCAGGTGCTACGCCCACATCCCTCCCACGGGGCGGGACAACGGATTATCTGCCAAACAACACCGAGCCCTGTTTCTACATACCCAGGATCCCTTGGCTGCAACACTCGACAGTACCCATTACACATCCTTCATGTGTGCGGGACTGGGATGTGGACGCACTTCTATGGACTCGGAACTCTGGGGATTTCTGTGCATATGTGCTGCATTTCATGGACAGTTGTCATCAACATTGAACACGCTGGTGGTGCATATGTCTAGCTGTGCCGTGGTCACGACTGTCGCTTCTCCTGGTTGGACGATGAAGGCTGGCAGGTATTCCGTACGGGACAATTTTTGGGTCCTACAATGGACACCAATGTGCATATGTAAAGTGTAGAGCTTGTCGGACTGTGTCCATGTGGCCAGTGGTTTTGACTGCTGCTGTATGTTCACCAATCGCGGATGTCTGCTTGACTACCCATAGTGTGTAGTGCTACGGAAACCAGGTTTTCCAAAACCGGAACCAAATGGTGTACATCCAATGATGCAGGTTAACAACCGCTTTAATTAATCCCCAGAGGTCCCAGTAGGGAAGTATCGCCACTTTATTGTCGGAATGACACCACCATACCAGGTAAATCACGAGCACTTTGGCCCGGTCTTACCGGCCATTTGCAAGTGTAATTAGCAGACACGTGTCAATACATGTATAATAATACATATTGTAATACCGACGTTAATCTATGTTATTTGGACAATGGCTTCTGCTATTGACATACGTTGCTGTGGGTGTTGCCGGTTACCATACACATGGCTTTCTCAAAGGCCGAATTCACAATTCTGAACACTACTGTGGTCTCCTTTAAGGACCCTGAGCCAGTGGTCAACATTACTCAAGCCACTGCATCACTTACATATGCCTTCTACCCGTACCTACAGGACTGCATGGATCAGGCATTCCCTTACCCAACTGTGGTTCATTGTACCAATGCCAAGCATCCAGTGTGGTGTACCCCAGCCATACACAAGCTGTACAACGAGAGGAGGTGGCTACTACAAGGCAGAGCAGACACCTTGTGAGGTATGACACCCTTGCTCATTATATGTGAAGAGCTACAGGCTGTCATGACATAGTCCGGGCAGGTTCCACAGATATATCTCCAAGGACTCGGCAGACAATCATACAGCCTTCATTTGCTATGCTGGACACCTGGGAGGTAACTCACACATATGCTCTGACTGGGTTCACAATGATGTGGAGTTTACTGAACATACACACATTGCTAACATACGGGCTGACAGGTTCGGTGAAGACATCTCCACCCCCCCCACATGGAGAGATGTCTGTACCAGCGGTTTGTGGTCCCCGAATGTTCTGTAACGCACGGGTGGGACATGCTCTCTCCAGGGTAGTGAACACAGCATCCATGGGACCAGCTGGTGTCCCGACTGTGTACTCCGCGATCTCATTGAGGAATTAGACCCACAGTTAGGACAGCTGTTTATTCTTAGCCTCACCTCGGGTAACGTACCCAAGTTGTGGCGCACGGCGACTGTAGTCCCACTTCACAGGGCCAGTGCCTCCACTGACCCTGGTTATTACTGTCCCATTACCATGAGAAGACTTATCTGCAAAGACATGGGGAGGGATCATACTGCGGCCCGTAGATGACGACATAGGGGACCTGCATACTTTGCATCCAACCCAGTTTGGCTTGGTCAGGGGCGGTTCATGCGTTTAAATCCTGGTTGACGTTTTAGGGACAGTCACCGAGGCCATTGATGGGGGTCATGCAGTCCATACAGCCTACCTCGACCTGGCAAAGGCCTTCAACACAATACCCCCCTCTGGTATCATTGATAAACCCATCGGCTTGGATGTGAACACGTACATCGCAGGATGGGTTGCAAACTGGCTAGGTGACACGACCCACACGGTCATAGTTGCTGGCAGCATGTCGGACTTACTGCCTGTCACAGGCGGTGTCCCACGGGGCTCTGCCCTGGGTCCACTCTTTTTCTACATCTACATTTCCACAGTACAAGCACACACAGGGGTGTTATGGCTGACATTGTTTGTAGATGACTGCGAACCGGGTGCCATAGTGGGATGGACATCTGACACAGATATCCTTCAAAGGGGCCTCCCAGATATGGATATCTGCTGTCAGGGACATGGCCTACAGCTAAATGCCAGGTAATGCATAGTCATACCCATCGGGAAGAACGAGGTCACCCCTGTCCGGCATATGGGTGGCAGTCCACTGAGCACGGGGGAATTACCAGGGATCTGGGGACCCAGGTTGTCGGTCACCATTCGTTCGACACACACGTTGCTATCGTGGTTCGGTAGAACTTCTACATTGCCCACCTGATCGTGCAGGGATTCACATCTAGATCAGGGTAGGTCATCGTCTCCTTGTACTCATTACGTGTTACACCTATGATTGAGTACATTGCCCCATTCGGAGGGTATCTAACCCAACACCTACAGCAGCTGGGAAGGCCCCATGGGTTAATCGTCAGACAGATGCAGGGTGTCAGGGATTTGTGTTATGCTGCCCCACTGTAAGGACTCCTGCTCCATTCAGTCACATACCTCTTGTTCGGTGTTGACCTGTGCCTGACATACGAGGCCATGTCGACCCATATTTGATGACTATGCTTCACCTACTGGATCTACATCCCTCGGAACCACAAGGGCAGGTGACGTGAACCTTGACACGGTCATTAATAGGATGTGTTGGAGTGACACATACATCACCCAGACACTCACTATGCTGTGGATCTACATCACAGTACATGTGAGGCAGTGAACCTTGCTAGCCTTGTTCGAGGGGATCTTGTCCGTTGGATGGGGGATTGCAGATATACCCCAGGGATTACATCATTGTCACTGCTTGACAGAGGTACAGCAATATAATAGGCATTTTATCTCTGGACCGGAGGGTTGGCAAAGGAATCCTAACTATGGCCTAGGGTTATGGCTGCCCTTGGGTAGATAGCCTACCCTGTACCTATGGACCTATGAACCTATGTTCATAGTTTGTCCCATTCACACTTGTCTATCCCCATCCTCTTTCTCATGTGTATATTTCTGTGGCACGTGATTGAACTCTGTATTACCTGCAGGTATGCTGTCTACAGTGCACATACATCACGGTTGATTACAGTGTATCTGTGTACCTACCTCTGTGATACTGAGGACTACCACACATCCTTCACAGCATTACATGCATATGTCCATTCTATTATTCTTTGGCCTACGGGGGGGTGTTAAGGCAACGGTTACACGTGTCCCTGTTTATGCACGTGTCATGGTGGTCTTTGACCAGCCTCCGTTGCTGTCGTGGGATGGACGGTAGTGTTGGTGTGTGTTTGGCATGTGTTTTCACTGCCGGTACATCTGTGGGAGGTGGGTTTGGCACATGTTCCTCTTTGCAGGGGGCCCCATCCTGGACTTTTGTGTCATGCATCTACACTTGGCACGTGCCATATGTCCTGTGCTATTCCCACAGTCGTGTATGCCTTCATGCATTACTACTGCGTGTTACTGGCTGTTTGTATGTGGTACACATGGCTATTATGGTGGATGGCTTGGCCTATTCCCATGCTATGACATACCCATCCATCCGGGCATATGCATGTTATTCCGTCCTTTGCGTTGGCCGTGGGTGTTTGGCCATCCGGCAATGCTACTCTCAACATGTGATGTCCCACCTTCCCCTTCTGTGCCTGTGGCACCCTGTTAGGGCATCCTGTTTGGTAGGCAGATGTTCCGCTATATGTGTTGTGTTTGACATGTCTGCATAGCTAATCATCGGTACGGTGGTTGAACATACCGCCTTGTCCAGATGTGTACAGTTATGTGCACCGTGGCGTGTGCATGCCTATGGGGTTTCGACAGGTCCATACCACATGCGGGATGTACACATTCTGCCGACACATTCACATGCAGCCATTTGGATATCTGTACCTGAGGTGGGTTGTTAACATGTGGTGTACATATTTGCCTGCATGGCACTGCCTAAGACAATACTTCTTACCACATTTCAGGTATGCCCATTGTGTGTAGGTGTGTAGCTGCGCAAGGCTGCTAGCTGGGTTGGGTGCACGGTCGTACATGGGTGCGGGATACATGCTATGATGGGGCTATTGTGTATTACATTTGCATGCATGAGTTCTGCTTCTGGATATTACGCTTAGACATACGCCGTCCTATGTGTATGCGACGAGCACGTTGCTGGGTGTGGTACATGTTGCTATGCACATATTTGCCTGTGTTTAGGGTATCTTGTTTCCTTCTTGTTGTTATATCGACACGGCTACCCGGCTGTGTACTTTCACTACTGCTGGTGACCATGCCCATGTCACTACTTCTATGTCGGTGCGGCACGCTGACATGCTGCGGTACACCTTCACTGGGTATGCCCACTGACAGTGCATTGCGGGACGGACACGGTATTACGCGTATCCTTTGTTCCTTGGACGGGTACACTTAGGGCTTCGTGGGTTGATGTTTGGTTCTCCGTTTTGCTGGGACGGGTACTATGTTGCATAGTCTGCGTACGTTTCATTCTCCACGGGCCCTGGCTGGTGCGGTTACTATTACGGGCGGCCTGTGGAAGTCAGCACTTTAGGTTGCTCATCGCCTGCCAGCTTGGCCACGCCTCCGGACGCATCCTACTTGGGCTTGCTCACGTGCCCTACGCACGTGTCTGTGGTTGCGGCGCGCACTCATTACTATGCATATAGCGCTGCTACGCCGACTATTCACTGCACCGCTGGCGCAAGCCTTACACCGGCCTTGCGCCGAGCTTCATGAATCCTGGGGCATGACTTTTTCTTTTACTTTAATTCTATTAATAAAAACAAGTAGGAAAAAAACAACAAACCACAGTAAAAGCCCTCAAGCCAAGGAAAACCAATGCTGCTTTAACGCTCTTTATTCAAGACAAAACGTTTTCGCCCCTGCTATGCAGTAAGCTTCATCAGAAACATGGATAAAAAATACAGCACACTTTTAAATGGTGCGGACATGATGTCATTTCCTTAAAAACAGTGTAACCAGTAAAACAACAAAGGACAATTGGTCAGAGCTGTGCGTATGTGCAGTACGCTAGAGGCATTTGAAATCGAGTGTGCTTTCTTGAAAGATTTATTTTCCAACAGGGGCTACCCGACCCCTCTGATTGATGAACTCATTGAGGAGGTGGCCATGAAAAGATCATTTGGTTTTATAAACCCCTGTTAGCTATTAATACCCATGAGCTGACAACTATGGGTCACACACTAGTTGCGGGCACTTTAGAAAGCCCTGTATTCAATAACACCAATGTCATGACTACTCAATCACCAACCGATTTTTGCACTAGTTTTGTGGTAACTTTTTGCAAAGAGGTTGGTACTATTTGGGCAATCATTAAAAAGAATTGGTATTTTATTCATAACAGTTCCTCACTACTTCAAAAATTGGGTCCATCCCCCTCTGTTGTCTATAGAAGAGGGAAAAATTTAAAGGAACTGCTTCAAAGGTCCACTCATTCCATGCCAACTACTAGACAAGTGGGAAACGGCCCTTGTGGTTTTTGCAACAGATGTAAATTCTTGAGAATTGGTAGCTCGTTTACAATTAGGAATAGGAAATATAATATACATTCAAAAATTAATTGTAATACGAAATCAATTGTTTATGCTGCTTTTTGTGTTTGCTGCCCCTGTTTTTACATAGGGAAAACTGATCGTAAGTTTAGTGACCGGATTTATCAACATCTTTATGCAATAAAAAACAAAAAAATGGACAATGCCTTATCTAAACATATTGTCAATAATATAGGTCACAGTTTTGAATTTATGGGAATTGAACATGTCACTTTGGGCCCTAGAGGTGGACCTCAGTCACTAATTTTAGAGACCAGGGAATTAGAGTGGCAAATTGGGGTTGATGCCTACTCTTACCCTGGCCTAAATGAATCTTGTAACATTTCTTCGTTACTTAGATATAAAAGCTATCAGAGATAGCTTATTCTTTTTCCAAATGAGAGTATAATATAAATAATAAAATATTTTTTTTAAATATTTTTTATATACATACTATGTATATGTATCATATACATATATCTTTTTATATATTTTCTTGTATACTTTTCATGTTAATATGAATGCTATTTCAATCTATACATAGTGCTATTTGTAACGCAATGTTTCTTGATGTAATGTAATTTCACTTTTATTTCCAAGAAATTTTACTCTTGGTTCTTTAAATGAACACTCTCCTCTTGTTGTTTTACTGGTTACACTGTTTTTAAGGAAATGACATCATGTCCGCACCATTTAAAAGTGTGCTGTATTTTTTATCCATGTTTCTGATTAAGCTTACTGCATAGCAGGGGCGAAAACGTTTTGTCTTGAATAAAGAGCGTTAAAGCAGCATTGGTTTTCCTTGGCTTGAGGGCTTTTACTGTGGTTTGTTAATTCTATTAATGGTTAACTTCAGGCAAGTAATGCCAACACCTCTAGATGTGAGCATGCATACTTCTGCCTTCTTATGGCATTATCAGCACAGCAAAACATTATGGTGTCTAAAAATATTGCAACTAACAAACAAAAACAATGAGTAAAAAGGTCACACAGGAAAACCAATATGTTAAAAAGGAAAATCTAGCAAAGCTAGACATTCCACTGTGTGATACCTTAAACTTCTTGTATCAGAGGCAAGATGGGATATATGCAAATTACTCTTTAATGATATCAGGTGTTTCAGCTAAAAGGCAATACTGAATGTCCATGGCTTTTTCTTTGACTTTTACTTTTAAGTCTATTTATGAATATTTTCAGGCCAATAAAGCCAAACACTCTAGCTGTGAATATGTGTTTCTGCCTCCTTATGGCCTCATCAGCACAGCATAACCTTTCCTGTAACTAGTCTAGTCCAGGTACAGATTTGCTGTATCCAGGACTGTTTGTAAGCTTCTGAGCCCCCCAAATCTTTGTGTTGGAGTGCAGCCTTCTAGCTTATCAGTGGGAGTGGTAAGTACTAGGTAGCCTGTCTACCACAAGAGGAGTGGTTCTTGGCCCAGGAATTGTAATTTATTGATCATTCGGGAAGTTGTCCAGCTCTTTCAACTTTCTGGTTTAAAAGACTACATCTGCGCTTGTTTCCCATCTTTCTTATAACTAACCTACTGGAAAGCACTAGAAAGCCTTAAACTGATACAAGCCTTCTAGCGTAAAAGAGAGACTTTGGAGTGATTATCAGTTTTCTGTATTTTCTTGCTGTACTTAATTGTTTTCCACCTAAATGCTGATTTTCCAGCACTTATTGTGATTTAAAAGCTTGTTTTTTTTCACATATTGTACTTATTTGACTGCCTGCACTTTTAAAAAGTTGTTTTTGTTTAAATAAATTTTTTAACTGTTGTAGACTGCACACTAAAGTGCAATAGCCTTTTCTGATTGCTTGTAGTCATTTAAAGCTGTTTTAAGTGTACTTTTTACTGTTTTTGCCTTATCTTTTCAAAAAAACAAAAACAAAAACAAAAAAAAAAAAAACAAAACAAAAAATTCTTGTTTCCTGTCTTTCTAAGCTAGTATAGTCCAGTTTTCAGGCTAGTGCTGAATTCAGGGCTGTGTTACAAGTTTCTGAGTTGCCCATACCTTACTTGGATAGAGGGAAGTTTCTCTGTTCACCTGTGAGAGAGGGGAACTTTGAGCAGCCATCTGTCCCTGGAGGAGTGGTTCCAGCCCAGACGTTAGTAGTTTAAAAACCGTGTTTGCACGGTTTTGTGCGCCGGGCAGCTAGGGTTAAATTATTCATGGCACCACTAGGTCTCCTCTTCAGTTTTTCACTTGAAACTAGTCTAACTCTCAACCTAACCACTCATAAAACATCCTAAAGTCCAGTACTTGCTCAGACCTAATAGCAAGCACTAATATACCCCGACACTTGATTGCCCAGCAGGGCAAGGCTCTTTATCCACCCCTCACCAACCAAGCAACTAAGCAGCTCCCCCTACTATTCAGGCATGACCAAAGGGCAACTTCAGGTGTACTCTCCAGTCCAGCTGGTGAATCTGGGTATCCTGAGGCAATGTTACAACTGCCTCATGTACACAGACAGCCCTCTCCTCCTACTACAAAACACTAACATATGCGAGAGATGCAATTATACAGCCAAACTGGAGGCTAAGGTCTCTCCACCCAAGACTGGAACAGACAGTTATAAGGAGAAGGTTAACACTTGCACCACACCTCCAGCCTCACATAGACCTACTAAACCAGCACTGGCAAAAAATAAACATAAATACACAAAATCATACTCAGAGTCTCTAAATACAAACATGCTAAAGCATCAGAGAGCTCCAGAGCAGACACTCACAAAATCTGCACCTTCCGTCACAAACCAGACAACACATAAAACACAAAATCAATATGCCGCACAATCACAGCCCTTAAGGCGAAATAACATACCTAACTCACTAGTAATAGGTGACTCAATAGTCAGGCACACTGACGCCCCACTCACTAGGCTGGACAAGGAGAAGGTTACTGTTAGCTGCCTATAAGGAGCCAGAATCCACCACATAACACAAGCACTCATGTCATTCCAGAACAAGTACAAATATGACTCATTGTTCATGTTGGTGTGAATGACCTGAGACGTACCTATCTGGACTACATGAAAAGAGACATGGAAGAGCTCTCTGATCATGTAGCCCAGGTGGGCATGACCCTGACCCTGAGTAGCTTCCTGCCCTCACCAAGAAAGATATCTGCGTATAAAGAAAAAATGATCAATTTGAACAATTGGCTAAGCTTCTGGTGTCATTCAAAGGGGATCCAGTGTCTGTCAGCCTGGGATGACATGCTGGACAAGCCGCATTGCTTCACAAGAGATGGCTTGCACCTGTCACCCCTTGGCTTTTGAATACTGGCCAAGGCTCTTGTTGCCCCCATAGTGCCTTTTTTAGGCAAGGCTCAAAATTCAAACCCACTTCCATAAACAGCACAAGTAAAAAGTGAGGGTTATGCTACTCAATGCCAGGAGTTTAAATCTCAAAATGCATGTGCTCGAAGCACTCCTAAGTATGGAGAACGCTGACATCTGTGCAGTGACTGAAACCTAGTCCAAGGCTCCAGAGAGCATTCCAGCACTACTGGGCTACAACTCATACCACACATTTTGGCCACAGAACATGGACCGAAACACAAAAAGAGGGGGTGTATCCATATTCATCATGGATACCCACACCTCCAGGTTAGTGGTGCAGCATGATACCTCTGAGATCATCCATGTGCAACTAACATCGGTCAAATCTGCAAGGCAAATTGTGGCCTGCTACAGATCACCCTCCATGACCCAGGACCACCACTCCACCTTTCTGGAGACACTGGAAAACATGAAGGTCCTACCGAACACCCTGATATTGGGCAATTTCAATTACCCTACCATTAACTGGGAAAACTACTTGAGTACAAACTCCCAGGCTCAGTGCTTCCTGGAATTTATCAACTCAAATGCCCTGGATCAGCTGGTAATCTCCCCTACCAGAGGCCACAACATATTGGACCTGGTCATCACCAACATGGGCGACAGTTGTTCCGCACCTTACTTAAGGCAGAGGTGGTAAGTTTCATAGCCCCCACGCTAAAGGATAACACTGCCCAATATGCAGAATCCTTTGCAATTGCACTCTCTGAGCACGTACAAGGATGCATGGATTGTGCCATCCCTAGCAAAACCAAGACTCGCTCCCCTAAGAGAAGGAAACCAGTCTGGTGGACCCCTGCCATAAACAGGTTATACAACAAAAGGAGGAAAATAGTTCAGAAAAAAAGCAAATCCCAAGAAGGAAAGACATCCCTGATCAGTATCAGTAAGAAACTAATGTCCCTCATTAAATCATCCAAGGCTAACTTCAAAAGAAAAATAGCCAAGGATTCAAAAGATAACCACAAAACCTTCTTTAGCTGTGTCAAGAATCTAAGTGACAACTCGCAGATATGATCTGAGCTACTGCAAAATAGCACAAAATATACTAAACCTACTGATATTGCCAACATCCTGGAAGATAGATTCAGTGCAAACTTCACCTCCCTCTTACCTTCAAAAGGGCCCACAACAAGACCAGAAAAGTGTAGTGTCCCAGAAATCACAGAAGCACAGGTGAAAACAACCCTTTCAAAAGCCAAAAACACAGCATCGATGGGGCCAGATGGTGTCCCAGGCTGCATCTAGCACAAACTACAGAACAAACTAAGCCCCACCTAAACACACTGTTCAGCCTCAGCCTCTCCACAGGCTATGTGCCCATAGAATGGAGCACAGCAAAAGTTATTCCACTCCACAAAGGAGGGGCCACAACTGACCCTGGTAACTATTGTGCCATAAGCCTGACTAGCCTGGTCTGCAAGACTATGGAGCGCATCATCATGGAACTCATTAACAAAGACACTGGGAACCTCCAAACACTTGACCTGACCCAGTTCGGCTTTGTTAAGGGCAGATCATGCCTACTAAACCTGGTTGACTTTTTGGAGACAGTCACCAAGGCCATAGACGAGGGAAAGGTGGTTCACACAGCCTACCTTGATCTCGCCAAGGCGTTCGACACCATTCCTCACTCAGGTATTATAGAAAATCTCACCAGCCTGAGCATAAACCCCTTCATCACAAGATGGGTTACCAACTGGCTTACAGACAGAACTCACACGGTAAGAATAGCGGGCTCCAGGTCCGACTCTCAACCAGTCACAAGTGGTGTCCCACAAGGCTCAGTCCTGGGACCCCTACTGTTCAGCATATATTTCTCAGAAGTACAGACAAACACAGGAGGACTATGGCTAACCAAGTCTGCCGATGACTGTAAACTGGGAGCCATAATTGATTCTCCGGCTGACATGGACATCCTTCAAAAAGGCCTTACTGAGACAGACACCTGGTGTCAAAGTTATGGCCTCAAGCTAAATGCCAAAAAATCCATAGTCATCCCGTTCGGGAAAAACAAAACACCCACGGATTACCAAATAGGCGACAGCCCCCTTAATAGAGAAGAGGTAATAAGAGATCTGCGGACTCAGGTAGATAGTAATTTCTCCTATGACAATCATATTGCCAAAGTAGTTAGGAAATCCTTCTATGTGGCCCATCTAATTACTAAGGTGTTTGCATCTAGAAATAAAGAGGTTATAGTACCCCTCTACTCCTCACTCATCAGACCCATCATAGAGTACAATGCCCCATTTGGGATGTACCTCACAAGCCACTTCCGACACCTGGAAAGACCACAAAAGCACCTCATCAAGAGGATTACTGGCCTACACATATGCCCTATGCAGCCCGACTAAAAAAACTCCGGCTGTATTCAATGGCATATCGCTTACTCAAAGGTGATCTCTGCCTGACTTACAAAGCCATGTCCAACTCAGAATTCATGGACATGCACCACCTAATGAAATCCAAGTCACTGCGAGCCACACGCTCTAGTGAGTTAACCTCACCACAACAATAAATAGAACATGCTGGAGGGATAGATTCCTGTCACAGAGACTCCCCATGCTTTGGAACAAAATTTCTAACTACATTATGCAGAGCCTCTCACTAACACTCTTCAAGAGAAACTTTGATGAGTAGATGGGCAACAGAAAATACACCCCTGGGATCACTTCATTGGGTCTGCTTGACAGAGGCTCAGTTAATTAATCAATGCGGTGACAAAAGCTGACACACTCTGGCAAGGCTTATAAATGCCCTCGGGCAGATAGCCTAGTACCTACCTATGAACCTATAACATTAGGGTGTCTACAAAATATCCCAACTACAAAACTAAAACAATGAGCAAAAAAGTCACACAGGAAAACTAGTTGGTTAAAAACCAGAAAAAGAAAAATCTAGCAAAACCTGACTTTGCCCTCTGTGATACCTTAAACCTCTTGTATCAGAGGTAACATGGGATGTATACAAATTACTCTTTAAGGATATCCAGTGTTTTAGCTAAATGGCAGTTCTGAATGCCCATGACTTTTTCTTCTACTTTTAAGTGTATTTATGGACAGTTTCAGGACAGTAAAGCCAAACCCTTTTGCTGTGGTCATACAGGTTTCTGCCTTCTTATGGCATCATCAGCATAGCATAATATTAGGGGGTCTACAAAATATCTGAACTAACAAGCTAAAACAATCAGTAAAAAAGGTCACACAGGAAAACCAATTGGTTAAAAAACGCAAAAAGGAAAATTTAGCAAAGCTAGATTTTCCACTGTGTGATACCTTACACCTCTTGTATCAGAAGCAACATGGAATATATGCAGATGACTCTTTAAGGATGTCAGGTGTTTCAACTAAATAGCAATTTTGAATGTCCATGACTTTTTATTTTACTTTCAAGTCTATATATAGACAATTTCAGGCAAATAGAGCCAAACCCTCTAGGTGTGGAGAAGCATGTGTTTGCCTTGTTATGGCATCATCCACACAGCATAACATTATGGTTGCTAAAAAATATCCCAACTAACAAACTAAAATTAGTACAAATGTCACACAGGAAAACTAAATGGTTAAAAAACACAAGAAGAAAAATCTAGCAAAGCTAGACTTTCCACTGTGCGATAGTTAAACCTGTTGTATCAAAAGCAACGTGGGATAAATTCAAATTAATATTTGAGGATATCAGCGGTTACAGCTAAGTAGCAATTCTGAATGTCAATGACTTGTTTTTTTACTTTTAAGTCTATTTATGGACAATTTCAGGCCAACAAAGCCAAATACTCTAGCTATGGACATGCGCATTTCAACCTTTTCATGGAATCATTAGAGCAGCATAAAAGATATGCTTCACATTTAGAAACACAGGGTTGTCATACCCAGCTGACACCCATAAACATTATGGTGTCTACAAAATATCCCAACTAACAAACTAAAACAATGAGTAAAAAGGTCACATAGGAAAAACAATTGGTTAAAAAACACAAAAAGAAAAATTTAGCAAAACGAGACTTACCACTGCGTGATACCTTAAACCTCTTGTGTCAGAGGCAACATGGGATATATGGAAATTAATCTATAAGGATATCAGGTGTTTCAGCTAAATAACAATTCTGAATGCCCATGACTTTGTTTTACCTTTACTTTTAATTTTACTTTTATGGATAATTTCCGGCCAGTAAAGCCAAACCCTTTAGTTGTGTGCATGCATGTTTCTGCCTTCTTATAGAATCATCAGCACAGGTTAACATTAGGCTGTATACAAAATATCCTAACTATCAAGCTAAAACAATGAGTAAAAAGGTTACACAGGAAAACCAATTGGTTAAAAAAATTAAAAAGAAAAATCTAGCAAAGCTAGACTTTCCACTGTGTTATTTCTTAAACTTCTTAGAGGCAACATGGATATATGCAAATTGCTCTTTAAGGATATCAGGTGTTTCAGCTAAATGGCAATTTTGAATGTCCATTACTTTTTCATTTACGTTTGTCTATTTATAGACAACTTCAGGACAATAAAACCAAACCTTCTAACTGCGGCCATGCATGTTTCTGCCTTCTTATGGCATCATCAGGACAGCATAACATTAGGTTGTCTAAAAAATATCCCAACTAACAAACTAGAACAATGAATAAAAAAATCACACAGGAAAACCAGCTTGTTAAAAATCTCAAAAAAATGTATCTTGCAAAGCTAGACTTTCCCCTGTGTGATGCCTTTAACCTCTTCTATCACAGGCAACATGGGATATATGCAAACTACTCTTTAAGGATATCAGGTGTTTCAGCTAAATAGAAATTCTGAATGTCCACGACTTTTTCTTTTACTTTTTACTTTTAATTCTATTTATGGACACTTTCAGGTCAATAAAGCCAAACCATCTAGTCGTGCAACATCCATGTTTCTGCCTTCTTATGGCATCATCACGACAGCATAACATTAGGGTGTCTACAAAATATCCCAACTACCTAACTAAAAAAATTCAGTAAAAAGGTAACAAAGGAAAAGCAATTGGTTAAAAAAGACTAAAAGAAAACTAGCAAATCTAGACTTTCGACTGTGTGATACCTTAAACCTCTTGTTATCAGATGAAACATAAGATATATGCCATTTACTCTTTAAGGAAGTCAGGTGTTGCAGCTAAATGGCAATTCTGCATGGCCATGACTTTTTTTTTGCTTTTAATTTTACTTTTTAAGTCTATTTATGGACAATTTTCTGCCAAAATAGCCAAACTCTAGCTGTGAACATGATGTTTTTGCATTCTTATGGCATCATCAGCAGAGCATAAAGTTAGGATTTCTACAAAATATCCTATCAAACTAAAACAATGAGTAAAAAGGTCACACACGAAAACCAATTGGTTAAAAAACACAAAATGAAAAATATAGCAAAGCTAGACTTTAAACTCTATGATACCTTAAACCTACAGTATCAGAGGAAACAATGGGAAATATTCAAATTATTCTTTAAGGATGTCAGGTGTTTCAGCTAAATAGCAATTCTGAATGTCCATGACTTGTTCTTTTATTTTTAAGACTATTTATGGACAACTTCAGACCAATAAAGCCAAATTCTCTAGCTGTGGACATGCATGTTTCTGCCTTCTTATGGCATCAGCAGCAGAGCATAACTTTAGGGTGTCTAAAAAATATTCAAACTAACAAGCTAAAAAATGATTAAATATGTCACACAGGAAAACCAATTGGATAAAAAACATAAAAAGAAAAATCTATCAAAGATAGAATTTCAACTGTGTGATACCTTAAACTTCTTGCATCAGAGGCAACATGGAATATATGCAAATTACTCTTAAAGGATATCAAGTGTTTCAGATAAATGTAATTTCTGAACAACCATGACTTTTTCTTTTAAGTCTATTTATGGACAATTTCAGGCCAGTAAAGCCAAATCCTCTAGTTGTGGGCAGACATGCTTCTGCCTTCTTATGGCATCATCAGCCCAGCATAACATTAGAGTGTCTAAAAAAATATCCCAACTAACAAACTAAAACAATGAGTAAAAAGGTCACACAGAAAAAACTATTTGTTAAAAATCACAAAAAGAAAAATTTAACAAAGCTAGATATTCCACTGTGTGTTACCTTAAACATCTTGTATCAGAAGTAACATGGGATATATGCAAATCACTCTTTAAGGATATCAAGTGTTTCAGCTAAATGGCAGTTCTGAATGTCCATGGCTTACTTTTACGTCTATCTATAGACAATTTCAGAACAAAAAAACAAATCCTCCAGCTGTGGACATGCATGTTTCTGCTTTCTTATGGTATTATCAGAACAGCATAACATTAGGCTGTCTACAAAATATCCCAACTACCAAACGAAAACAATGAGCAAAAAGGTCACACAGGAAAATCAATTGGTTAAAAGACACAAAAAGAAAAATCTAGCAAAGCTTGACTTTCCACTGTGTGTTACCTTAAACCTTTTATATCACAGGCAACATGGGATATATACAAATTACTGTTAAGGATAACAGGTCTTTCACATAATGGCAATTCTGAACGCCTATGACTTGTTCTTTTACTTTTAAGTCTATTTATGGACAACTTCAGGCAAATAAAACCAAACACTCTAGCAGTGAACAAGAATGTTTCTGCATTCTTATGGCATCATCAGCACAGTATAACATTAGGGTGTCTAAAAAATATCCCAACTAACAAACTAAAAAATGCATAAAATATCACGCAGGAAAACCAATTGATTAAAAAACACAAAAAGAAAAATCTAGCAAAGCTTGACTTTCCACTGTGTGTTACCTTAAACCTTTTATATCACAGGCAACATGGGATGTATGCAAATTATTCTTAAGGATATCAGATCTTTCACATAATGGCAATTCTGAATGCTCATGACTTGTTCTTTTACTTTTAAGTCTATTTATGGACAACTGCAGGCAAATAAAGCCAAACCCTCTAGCTATGAAGAAGAATGCTTCTGCCTTCTTATGACATCATTAGCACAGTATAACATTAGGGTATCTAAAAGTACCCCAATTAACAAACTAAAAAATGCATAAAAATGTCACGCAGGAAAATCAATTGATTAAAAACACAAAAAGAAAAATCTAGCAAAGCTAGACTTTTAACTGTGTGATACCTTAAACTTCTTGTATCAGTTGCAACATAGGATATATGACAATTACTCTTTAATGATATCAGGTATTTCAGCTAACTGTGACTTTTTATTTTACTTTTAAGTCTATTTATGGACAATTTTAGGAGAATAAAGACAAATTCTCTAGCTGTGGACTTGTGTGTTTCTACTTTTTATAGAATCATCAGGACATCATAAAAGAAAAGTTTCAAGTTTAGAAACACAGGGTTGTCAAAAACAAATGATATCCATAAACATTATGATGTCTACAAAATATCACAACTATCAAACTAAAACAATGAGTAAAAGGGTCACACAGGAAAACCAATTTGTTAAAAAACACAAATTGAAAAATCTAGCAAAGCTAGACTTACCACTGTATGATTCCGTAATCCTCTTGTATCAGAAGCAACATGGCATATATGCAAGCTACTCTATAAGGATATCAGGTGTTTCAGCTAAATGGCAATTCTGAATTTCCATGACTTTTTTTTTTGCTTTTAAGTCTATTTATGAACAATTTCAGGCCAATAAAGCCAAACCCTCTAGTTGAGGACATGCAAGTTTCTCCTTTCTTAAGGCATCATCAGCACAACATAACAATATGGTATCTACAAAATATCTGAACTAACAAAAAAAAAAACATTGAAAAAGGTCACACAGGAAATCCAACTGGTTAAAAATGCAAAAAGAAAATTCTAGCAAATCTGTACTTTCCACTGTGAGATACTTTAAACCTCTTGTATCAGAGGCAACATGGGATATATGCAAAATGCACTGCAAGGATATCAGGTGTTTCAGCTAACTGGCAATTCTGAATGTCCATGACTTTTTCTTTTAAATCTATTTATGTACAATTTCAGGCCAATAAACCCAAATCATTTAGCTGTGGACATGCATGTTTCTGCTTTCTTATGGCATCATCAGCCCAGCTCAACATTAGGGGGTCTACAAAATATCCCAACTACCAAAACTAAAATAATAAGTAAAAAGATTGCACAGGAAAAACAATTTGTTGAATAAACATAACAAGAAAAATATAGGAAAGCTAGACTTTCCACTGTGATATACCTTAAACCTCTTGTGTCAGAGGTAACATGGGATATATGCAAATTACTCTTTAAGGATATCAGGTTTTTCAGCTAATGGCAATTCTGAATGTCCATGACATTTTCTTTTACTATTACTTTTAAGTCTATGGACAATTTTAGGCTAATAAAACCAAACCCTCTAGTCGTGGGCCTGCCTATTTCTGCATTCTTATGGCATCATCAACAACAGCATAACATTAGCATGTCTACAAAATTTCCCAACTACCAAACTAAAACACTGAGTAAAAAGGTCACACAGGAAAATCAATTGGCTAAAAAACACAAACAGAAAAGTTTAGCAAAGCTAGACGTTCTCCTGTCTGACACGGTAAACCTCTTGTATCAGAGGCAACATGGGATATATGCAAATTACTCTTAAAGGATATCAAGTGTTTCAGCTAAATGTAATTTCTGAACAACAATGACTTTTTCTTTTAAGTCTATTTATGGACAATTTGAATGTCTAAAAATTATCCCGACTAACAAAATAAAAAATAAAAAATAAGTAAATATGTCTCATAGCAAAACTAATTGGTTAAAAAACACAAAAAGAAGAATCTAGCAAAGATAGACTTTCAACTGTGTGATACCTTAAACTTCCTGTATCAGAGGCAATGTGGGATAAATGCAAATTACTCTTTAAGGATATGAAGTGTTTCAGCTAAATCTCATTTCTGAATGACCATGACTTTTTCTTTTAATTTTTTAGTCTATTTATGGACAATTTTAGGCCAATAAAGCCAAATCCCTAAGCTGTGGACATGTGTGTTTTTACATTTTTATAGAATCTTCAGCACAGTATAAAAATAATGTTTCAAATTTGGAAACACATGGTTGTAACACCCAACTGATATAAACATTATGTTGTCTTCAAAATATCCCAACTAACAAACTAAAACAATGAGTAAAAAGGTCACACAGGAAAAACAATTGGTAAAAAAACAAAAATAAAAATCTACCAAACCTAGACTTTCCACTGTGTGATACTTTAAACATGTTGCATCAGAGGCAATGTGGGATATATGCAAATAGCTCTTTAAGAATATCAGGTGTTTCAGCTAAATGGCAATACTGAATGATTATGCCTTTTTCTTTTACTTTTATGTATATTAATGGCTAATTTCAGGCCAATAAAGCCAAACTCTCTAGCTGCGGACATGCATGTTTCTGCCTTCTAATGGCATAATCAGCACAGCATAACATTAGGGAGTCTACAAAATATCCAAACTAACAAACTAAAACAATCCCCAGGATTCATGAAGCTCGGCGCAAGGTCGGCATAAGGCTTGCGCTGACCATGCGGCGTGAAGATGGCACAGTAGTGCCAAATGCATATTAATGAAGGCGTGCTGCCGACACAGCCACGTGCATAGGAAAGGAGTTTGAGTGCATAGGGCGTGTCGAAGTGCGGCATGGAGGCATGGTAATGTCAGCTGTCGACATGCAACCTAAAATGCTTGCATATAGTAATTTGCAAGCAATAGTAATCACATCTGTCAGTGCCCGTGGATACTGAAACGTATGCAAAGCATGCAAAACAGTTCCTGCGAACACAAAATGAAGAAGCAAACACAAATGCACGGTAGGGAATAACGGGTCCCTATCCTGCAAACAAATGACATTGAAAACCGTGTGCCCATAGTCCAATACAGTGTAGATAGTTAAACCAAGTGGAAGTGAAATGCATCATATGTTAGTGCGCCGCCAATAGGTACGTCCAGCCCAATGGTCAGGGTCACCAGCTGACCCATATTGTGAGGGAGGGTACACAGCTGGGCACATGTGTCCATAACAAAAAACACGATAAATGTACATATCTAGTGACCATATGACCGAATTATATCCCACAACGCATGTAATAGTCACATACAATAGGTATGTCCGTATTTCACATACCAAATGTGTCAGAAAATAGAATAAGCATGTAAACGAAACAGAAGGAGCATATAAATTGCTACAACAATAAGGCAACATGTAGGCTGAAAGGAACAGTATTATCTGTACCATTGACTGTGGGTACGTGTTGTCCAGTACATTCGGATATGTGTCCGGCCAGAATATATCCCATCCTGGACATAGGAAAAGGTGACATCCTACCAATGATTAGAACAGTCGGCCAAAATCCGCACATCACATCAGCGGTCCAAGCCGAACTTGTCAGGATGTGTCACAGTTGAATGGGTATTACCCGGGTATACCAACCATGTCATGAAAGTTAAGTATGGGCATGTACCTATGTGTGGGAGGTATAGCATGTGGAAAGTCAAACATGGCAGAGTAGTCCACACAACCATACAGGTACCTGACATATGTAGGGTATGCAATGTGTTACCTTGACCGTGTCATGGGCCATCAACCAAAGCAGTGATGATGGAGTGTCAGGAATATATGTGTGTGGGGGGTAATGGTATAATCCTCCAAGGCGACACTGTGTCGTATGAAAGAAACACAAAAACATGTATACACATCTGCAATACAACCAGACAGTCCATACTGTAGAACACAATCCCACAAACATATGAATATTAAAATGTGCGATACAAATGTATAGACATGTCACCGGCACATACCCACAGATTGGTCCTGATGGAACTGGCTATATCAAAAGCAACACACCTGGATGCATAATGGACTACCCAGCATCCCCTCCACAGCACACAACCTGCTCCCATACCTAAACATCCACCAAATCCAGCCATACATGGCCTACTGGTTTGGTGCAGCCACATCTTCACATAGTGACCACTACGCATATGTAGTAGGTAGTGTCACCCTAGGCAGTTTCAGGATTTCAAACTATGAATCCCTTGCATGTAAAACCCCCAGCACATTTTCGTAACGCCAGAAAAATGTTTGGTATTTGTCTTGTTTTGGTCTTGTTCAATTTTTGGGATATCCCTCATGGGATAAGTAACCTGTGTAAACATTAGAATGGGTATGAAGACACGAAGTCCAGTCCTGTATATATCTGGATAAAAGCTGGAATGTGCAGTAGTGGTGCACGAGACTGTTCAGCCTTAGATGATCATGCAGAACCTACTACCCAGGATTAAACACCTGTCCATGACACACGTGTCCCGACACGAATAAGTGAGAGAATATATTGCACACATTCACATAGTGGCACATGGTATAAGGGTGATGAAGGCACTGACGTAAACAGGATACCCCCTGATCCACTGTGTGAGAGATAATTAATGTCTGTGTAGGCGTGCACCTGACCAACAATGATACAATGCCAAATGTCCTGTGATTGTAGGAAATAACTATGTACCATACTGCATGTAACAGTTGCCTAAAGCGGTCACGTCAGGATAGAATAAATGTATTCGTAAAAGAAACAGGCAATCAACAAAAGTGCCAAAGGTATAAGGCTCACAGCTAGGAAATGAATGTTCAAAACCTGCACTGACCATGGCTATGTGTTGGCCCAAACAATGTGGTGTCCGCAGTAGGGTTACCATCTGTCCTGCTTTGCAAGGGACAGTCCCTCTTTGGACAGTTGTGTCCTGACAAAATACATTACAAATCGCAAATGTCCTGGGATTGTAGGACATAATTATGTCCCCTATGTTATGTAATAGTTGCAGAAAATAATTATTTCAGTATCTAAAATACCTAAATGTTACAAGAAACCGAATAAGCAACTAAACCGCGACAACAATAGGCTTTCATGTAGGCAAATAAGTAAAGTTCTATCCTTTGTACTGACCGTGGGTATGTGTCAGCTTGTAAAATCTGATGTGTGTTCCAAAAATGTCCTGTCTTGGCCATTTGAAAAGGTGGCAACCCTATTCCCCAGAATACATCCCAACCTGTACATATGACAATTTCAACGCTACCAATGGTCAGAGCATTCGCACAATAACTGACCAGCCTCTTAACCACTCACAAAGCCAGTGACCTTTGGGGGAAAGGTGCTGAATGAGAATGACTACTTTACAACAATGAAGAGTAATAGATGCATTTAACTGCAGAAAATCAGTAGTATTATGTATCTGTCAACACGTTCCAAGTTAATAGAACTAATATGGTAGAAGTGTCCGTGATTGTCCCTGAGTTGTCATACCCTTGTCCCTGTCACTGTAGGAACGAGTCCCCAAGAATCACAGAGGTCCGTACACATAAGTACACCACCCATCACATCTGTTGACAGGACTATTGCATACCTGTAGTGAATTTATAACAGATGTCCAGAATAATATTCATTTTATCAATAAATTAATGAAATAGTCAAATGGGAAGGGAAACACGTGGAAACCACCACCCCCCCCCAACCTGCATTATATAGTGGAACCACTCCTCACCCTAAATTATGTAGCACTGACTCAATAATGTGGTCAGAGATGCCCAAACACCTGCATCTGTAAACAAAGTTAGAATGTTAAAATCTGGACTAGCTCTGTCTGATCTTTGAACAGTGCCAGGGCAGTTCTAGTCACCAGTTGGCTGAGCCTAAACCCAAACCAGCACATGAACACCCTGACAATCAAACACACAGACGTGCGAGAACTATAGGCATAGGAGTTCTGAATATCCTTGGAGTGAGTAGACTTGCAGCACGGGTCCAGAGCAGTAGAAAACAGGGAATGTCCTAATTGTAGTACTGTGGTTTTCCCAGCAGGAGAATGGATGCCTGCTGTGTAAGGGAAGCGGTGAGGCATATGTCAGAGTAGCTATGAACCATGGGTATACATATAAATGAGCCAGAACACCAATAGTGTGGTGGTTACAGCATCCGCCCAACGTAAAGGCATTCCCGGTTCAAGTATGACTATAGCACATATTAATTGTGTAATGAATGCCTCTGTGCTGTAAAGCCAACATTTATACATGTAAAGGTGACCGCGTTCGCATGGGTCCGTTAACTGGATTCCATCAAAGTGGTACTTTCATAAGGAATAAGTTACATGTAATCCCAAAGAAGTGCCTGCAAACATATGTAACTCAGAATAAGTAGATGCAAGTGCACCTGCGCGGGTGTATGCAGCTATTAACACAGAAAATGTATGTTGTCTTGTACAGCTGTAACTTTTCTTTAACTTTATGAAAGCTGTACTTTCATAAGGAATAAGGTACATGTAATCCCAAAGAAGTGCCTGTAAACATATGTAACTCAGAATAAGTAGATGCAAGTGCACCTGCGCGGGTGTATGCAGCTATTAACATAGAAAATGTATGTTGTCTTGTACAGCTGTAACTTTTATACATATAGATAGATAGATGTGTGTATAGATAAATATCCACAGACATAACAGAAATATGCAATTATATATCTATATATATATATATATATATATATATATATATATATATATATATACACACACACACACATATATATATATATATATATATATATATACACACACACACACACACACACATATATATATATATATATATATATATATATATATATATATATATATATATATATATATATATATATATATATATATATATATATATATATATATATATATATATATATATATATATATATATATATATATATATATATATATATATATATATATATATATATATATATATATATATATATATATACAGATATATAGATATAGATATGTAAGGAACGCCGAAAGATGAAAGCAAACATAAGGGTATTAAAGGGAATCCAGAGCAAGTAAGGAATTATGAAGTGCTCGCAGCGTATGCCACATAAAGTTGCACAAGTGTGAGTAGAGCACCGCTCTTCACACCAGAGGCAGGGATATACCAGTGGCTATAACATTGTTGAAGTGCTACATCAACATTGTAAACAGACAGAATGTAGTACATGTTGCGACCATCTACACTTGTAACCCGCACATCGTTCGTAATCCATAACACCAGGAAAGGCATGTATGTGCAAATATGAATGGATGGTGAGCTTGTGAATACACGAGGTGGTACAAAATGTGTGTAGGGCCCCAACGCTCATGAGAAGGTAATGTGTAAAGGTGTGTCATGGCTGTGATATCAGGTGTATAATGGCTGTTATGAGTGGAAACTCAACACGGGTGTGCAGGAGAAACTATGGATATGCGATTATGGACACAGGAGTGCTAGGGTATGCTGTTTATTAATTTACATACACATATATATTCATACGGATATATATATATATATATATATATATATATATATATATATATATATATATATATATATATATATATATATACACACACACAAGGATACACTACGGATATATATATATATATATATATATATATACACAAACAACAGCTACTGATATATACACATACACACAAAACAAAATATATATGTCAGTGTAGATATACACATGTACATCACAGCAATTAGGGGTAACATATGTACAGCCCGGGCATATGTTACTGGGAGGTCCAATAAATAAAAGTTGTACCCCACACATCACCCAGCTAGGCCGGACAGACATACAGACAGGAAATACAGATCAATACACTGCCACTGTCCAAAACACTGGTAGGAAAGTACCAGTGGGAGAGTTCTGCAAGGTCTACACTTTAAACATGGATAATGGTGTCCCTTGCGGGACCCCAAAAATTCAGGGTATGTGTGAATCTGCTGACATTAATACGAGCAGGATGTTGGTGACATGGAACAGTAGGTTGTGCAAGTGTGATAATACATGGGTTGACAAAACGTACGACATGTGTCCCGAGACGGGGAGAATGGGCAATGTGTAGGGGTGTGCTCATACCCCTGCTGCACTCGCAGTAAGTATTTGTCACAACTGCTGTAGAGGGGCGCTTGGTAGGTGGACCATGGTTATGCACTAATGGGCTTAAGTGTGCAGGTGCTGGTTGGCAGAGATGTAGTAGGCCCACCCAGTGGAAGTCATTAATATTCCTATGTGGGCATAGCATACGCCTACACCTCCCAAACCTGAAGAGCACATCTACCGGATAGTCTGTAAACCATAGGGGGAATACATAGAGATGAAATCAGTGCTGTGTACCCGATTAGCATGGACGTCCATAGTTATGTATCAGAATATAACAAAGTCCAACGAAACACTTCCAGAACTAGTGATATTAGGTGAACAAAAAAAAAAAAATCCTTGTTTTCCCGCCTTTACTGAACTAGAATAGTCCAGTCTTCAGATTTTGCTGATCTCTGGGCTGTGTCATAGTTCCTGTGTTGTCCATATCCTTATTTGGATAGGAGGAAGCTTCCTTGTTCACCAATGGGAGTGGGGAGCTCTGAGCAGCCTATCTGTCCCTAAAGGAGTGGTTCCAGCCCAGAAACTTGTAGTTTATTGGCCATTTTGGGCCATTTCCTAGTTCTTTCTAACCCCCTGCTATAAAGCCCGCTTTAGTGTGCTTCTGCTCGAAGTTGTGCATAGCGCAGCATCAGGCAGCGCCGGTTAATCAAGCTTAAACTATTTCTGGATCCACTAAGTCTGCTCTTCAATTTTTCCCTTAGAACTGTTCTTTCTATCTAAACAGTCTATTCTCATTTTATACAAGCACAGCACTCTTAAACAAAAGAAAGCACTACATCCACCTACAATCCCCTTGAGTACCCATTTCCCTATAGGTCCTTTCTGACTCAGTTACACAGCAATCCTTTCCACTATTCTAGCATGTCGAGGGGTCGAGTACTGGCGTCCTCTCCAGTTCAGATGGTGAATCTGGGAATCTTGAGGCAATGTTACAACTGCCTCATGTACACAGACAACCCTCTCCTCCTCCCAACAAATTCCAACACATGTAAGAGATGCAACCATATATCCAAACTGGAGGCTAAGCTCTCTCAACTCAGTACTGGCGTAACCAGTCAGGAGGAGGAGAAGGAAACTACACTCACTACAATTCCAGTCTCACATAGACCTACCACGACAGCAAACCAAACACATAAACACACAAAAACATACAAGGAGGCTCTAAATAAAAATCTGCCTAAGCAGCAACCTCCAAAGCAGACACCCAAGCAACCGCTACCCCAAAACAAAACACGTGCAACACATAACTCACAAAGCCAGTGTGCCGAACAGTCACAGCCCTTAAGGCTAAACAACACACCTGATACACTTGTAATAGGTGACTCTATCGTCAGGCACACTGACGTCCCGCTCACCAGGCTGAACAAGGAGAAGGTCACGGTGAGCTGCCTGTCGGGCGCTAGGATCCACCACATAACACAAGCACTCAGGTCACTCCAAGGCAAGTACAAATATGACTCAGTCATTGTCCATGCTGGTGTGAATGACCCGAGATGTACCTCCCTGGACTACATGAAAAGAGACATAGAGGAGCTCTCTAAGCATGTAGCCCAGGCCGGTATGACTCTGACCTTGAGTAGCATCTTACCCTCACCAAAAATGATGCCACAATATGAAGACAAGATGATCAATTTCAACAACTGGTTTAAGTATTGGTGTCATTCAAAGGGGATCCAATGCCTGTCAGCCTGGGATGACATGCTCGACAAGCCATGATGCTTCACTAGGGACGGCTTGTACCTGTCACCCCTGGGCTTTCAGATATTGGCAAAGGCTCTTGCTTCCCCCATAGTGCCTTTTTAGGCAAGGCTCAAAAGACAAACCCACCTCCATAGGTATCACAAGGGATAACAAACTAAGAGTAATGCTACTCAATGCCAGAAGTCTAAATCTCAAGATACACGCACTCGAAACTCTCCTTAGCATGGAGAACATAGATATCTGTGCAGTAACAAAAACCAGGTTCAAGGCTGCTGAGAGCACCCCAGCACTACCAGGTTATACCTCATACCATGCTTTTCGGCCCCAAATCTTGGACTGAACCACAAAAATAGGGGGAGTGTCAATATTCGTCAAAGATACCCACACCTCCAGGTTGGTGGCACAGCACGAAGCATCAGAGACTATCCATGTGCAACTAACAGTGGGTAAAACTGCCTTCCAGTTTAGATCCTGCTACAGACCACCCTCCCAAACCCAGGAACCCCACTCAGCCTTCCTGAGAACACTGGAAAATATGAAGGTCTCTCCAAACACCATTATACTGGGCGACTTCAAGTACCCAAACATAGACTGAGAGCATTACTCTAGCTCCAACACCCTAGCCCAAAGGTTCCTAGAATTTATAAACTCAAATGCTATGAAACAACCTGTTACCACTCCCACAAGAGAGGAAACATAGTGGACCTGATCATCACCAACATGGGGACTCTATGCTCCAGACCAGAAGTGTATCCCTCATTGGTAAGATCAGACCATAAACTAATCTCAATGGATATTCACATCCCGACCCTACCCCCTGCCCAGTAAACCACAGTGAAAAACTTCTCTAAAGCAAATTTCACACTCCTCAAAACTGAGGTGGAATCCTTCAAAGCCCCCGAGCCTGTGGAAAATATGGCCCAGACCGCATAATCCTTTATAAACGCATTCTATGAACACCTTCAGGAATGCATGGATCACGCAATCCCAAATAAAACCAAGATCCAATCCTCCAAAGGCAGACGTCCTGTCTGGTGGACCCCAGCCATAAACAAACTATACAATAGAAGGAGGAAGCTACTACATGATAGAGCAAAATCCCAAAAAGGCAAGGCATCTCTGATCAGTATTAACAAAAAACTACGGGCACTCATTAAAATCGTCTAAGGCCAGCTTCGAGAGAAAAATTGCACAGGAGACTAAGGATAATCACAAGGATTTCTTTAGTTATGTTAGGAACCTGGGTAGGAATTCCCAGATACACTCAGAATTAGTCCCAAATTACAAAAAATACATCGAACCCACAGACATTGCCAACATCCTAGCTGACAGGTTCAGCGCAAACTTCTCTCCCCCCCACTAAAAGGGCAAATATCTATCCCAGCAGAGTGCTGCCCCCCTGACATCTCAGATGCTCAGGTAAGACCCGCCCTCTCCAAAGCAAAAAACACAGCATCAATGGGACCAGACGGTGTCCCGAGCTGCATCCTACATGAACTCCAAGAAGAGCTAAACCCAAACATAAAACTACTGTTCAATCTCAGCCTTACTACAGGATATGTACCCAAAGAGTGGCGTACAACAACAGTGGTCCCTCTCCACAAAGGTGGTGCCTCAATGGATCCTGGAAACTATCGCCCCATAAGCCTGACTAGCTTGGTCTGCAAAGCTATGGAAAGGATCATCATGAACTTCATAAATAAAGATATTGGGGACCTACAGACACTGGATCCTACCTAGTTCGGCTTTGCTAAGGGCAGATCCTGCCTCTTAAACCTGTTCGAGTTCTTTGAAACAGTCACCAAGGCTATTGACGAGGGGAAGGTGGTCCACACAGCCTACCTGGACCTTGAAAAAGCCTTTGATACAATACCCCACTCAGGCATTATAGCTAAGCTCACCAGCTTAAATATAAACCGCTATGTCACTAGATGGGTTGCAAACTGGCTCAAGGACAGAACCCACATGGTTAGAATTGCTGGAGCCATGTCAGACTCCAAACAAGTTACAAGTGGCGTCCCACAAGTCTCAATCCTGGGACCTCTCTTGTGCATTATATATTTCTCGGAGGTACAGGCCAACACGGAAGGACTGTGGCTGACCAAGTTCACAGATAACTGCAAACTGGGAGCCATAATCGACTCTCTAGCCGACACAAGCATCCTGCAAAAGGGCCTCATAGAAACAAACAACTGGTGCCAGAGCCATGGCCTCAAGCTAAACGCCAAAAAGTGTATAGTCATCCCCTTTGGCAAAAACAAAGTGCCCACAAATTACCACATAGGTGGTAATCCATTAAGTACAGAAGAAATAATTAGGGACCTGGAGACCCAAGTTGATAGCAATCTCTCATTTGACAACCACATGGCCAAAGTGGTTAAAAAAAACATTTTATATAGCCCACCTAATCATGAAGGGATTCACATCTAGATCAGGTGAGGTCATTGTGCCTCTTTACTCATCCCTCATCAGGCCCATAATTGAGTACAATGCCCCTTTTGGGATGTACCTTACCAGACACCTGCAGCAACTGGAAAGACCCCAAAAGTACCTAACCAAGAGGATCGAAGGGCTCAAACAGATGCTATATGCTGCCTGGTTAAAGAAACTGAAGCTCTACTCAGTGGCATGCCGCCTGCTTAGAGGCGATCTGTGCCTGACATATAAAGCCATGTCCAACCGGGAATTAATGGACATGCTGCACCTCAGAAAATCCAAATCCCATCCAGCTATGCGCTCGAGAGACTTGAACCTCAGCACTGAAATAAATAGGACATGCTGGAGGGACAGATTCATAACCCAGAGGCTCCCTTCACTCTGGAATAAAATCCCAGTCCAGGTTAGGCAGAGTCCCTCATTGACTCTCTTCAAGAGGAATCTTGATGAGTGGATGGGAGATCTTAGGTTTACCCCGGGTATCACTTCTGTGTCACTGTTAGACAGAGGCACAGTATACTAACCTCGAAAAAGGGCATAGCAAAATTAATTTAAAATGGGTGGCGAAAGCCAAACACACTCTGGCTAGGCTTATAAATGCCCTAGGGCAGATAGCCTAGCATGAACCTATGAACTCGTCTGGGCAGTTGTGTCCTGCAAAATGAAAGTTATGGCACATGGCCTGTGAGTTCGGGAATGGAGGCTATATAGTGTGTGTAGTGGTGTCAGACATCAATTTGTTGTATCAGTAACAGCTGCATGTAATAGGAAACAGTATTATCAATTATAATGCTTCATGAATAACCTTAACGTATGCAAACTGTGGAAGTCGTCTGTTTACTACTGGCTGTGGGTATGTGTTGCCTTGACACATGTGATAGCTCTACATATAGGGTCTATAGGTCCACCACCATTCTGAATGGCCAAAGTGGAACCTGTTCTATAGAAATGTCAGATGTACTAGGGCAGAACATACCTACAGCCATGCATAGTGCAGAAATATACATATCGGAACAAATCAAAGCGTAGTCTAGCAGCAGTAAAGTTGCTTATGCTACTACATATGACATATCAACGTGTCAGGTATACAAGACCTGTAACAAGCAACCAGTACAGACACGTACAGCATGAGAATGTCCCCTAATCAGGACAGTTGCAATGGCTAGAGTGTTGTCCATACCACTCAACCATCCCTGAATGTCAGGTATGTCCCTGAGTTTGACTGAAAGTTTAACTCTGTCCCTCTTAATCCCTCCTAAAAGTAGTGATTGTTGAAGGAAAGGTGGTGAATTACACTTACTGACTAATGACAATAAGTAAGAGTTATAAACAACTGTTACCTCAGAATATGTGTATCAAGTCATATGCTCTGATTCTGTCAATGTTCCAATTTAATAGCACTACTTTTGTAAAAGTGTCCCTGATTTTTCTTGACCTGTCCCTGATTCTGTAGAAATGTGTCCCCAATTGGTGGAGAGTTCTGGTATTGTCACATGAGATATGCGTGATGAGGGACTGTCCCATGCAAAGTGGGAAAGGTGTCACTCCTACAGTCTCCCGTCATGCAATCGGAAAGGTGGACAACGTGCAGTAGGTATGCAGTAGCATGACTAGGCGGACAGCTGTGTTAACAAACTCAAGTCACATGTCAGCATTGCAGAGTATCAGTTCCCATGTATCAGGCAGATGGGAGCAGATCGTATGAGGAACATGCATATAATATGATTATGTCACTGGACAGGCCGCCGAGTCCATATAGTCGAATGCCTGCCGTCGCAAAATGGTTACACATACCCGATACTGTAGTCATGTAGTCCAATGTAATATGCATCACTAGGGATCGCACACACCCTGCGTGAGTGACAAATGTAAGAGGAAATGTCGGTGAGCGAGCGGCTGTAAGTGTGTTTGTCTACCAGTATTCCAGTAGAGCACTGTCAAAGAAATGTGGAGTCTAAACGTGTATAAGGTGCTGTGACCAGAGTTCAGCAGTGATTAACACTGTGCACACCCATGCACAACTGCTCCCACCTGCTGGAATGTGCCTTACCCAGTCTGTATCCAAAGGCGTCGGCCTGTCCGCAAACAAAGAACCGCCCTATACACGTTATGGTAGAAGTACCCTGCGCACATAGCTCATGTGAATTAACAATAGACCATGGCATATGTACAGACACTAGACCACACACACACCATACAGCGCAGACTTCCAACAGTACAGCAATGTACTGGCAGATATGTCCGGACCACTGGTGTATGCATGCCTGGCCGTCCTGTGTTTCAGTGTGTGAGCATGCCCAGTATGACTGTTACGCATGTTGTCGACCGACATTACCGTCATACCATCATGTGTGTGAGCATGCCAAGTATGGTCAACTGTATTGCATGTATCACATGTCCAGATAGTTAGTACTGTGTTGCTGACCCCTCTGTTCTACACAGACAGGTGTCATGCTGTGTCTGCAGGGTAGCTAATGGTCATGTGGCATTGACAGTTGCTACATGTCTGCATAGCGTGGGGGGACATCCAACTACAACCACAGTCCTACACAGCACCGTGGGTGGCTCACATGACTCTCACATGTGTAGGTTTGATGGGGGGCATAGCCAACAGTTGTACACATCTGCCGCTACTGTACTGGTATGCCAGGTACTCCATGTCAGTGTGTGGACCTACCTAAATTGCTGGTTGGACGGATACCAGGGTACGTCAGTTCCCAGCTTTAATTACCAGCACAGTGGTGTTGGACGTCCTAGCTTACACAACCTACATCAAACCGCCTGGCCTGCTGTCATCTGTGTGTGTCTTTGGGGCTTGGGGTCATTCATTGGGCATATCCATAGGCCATCGTATATCATTTGTCCGTATTAGTCCACATCTGTCCAGCTGCATGGAACATGTGTGGGCTGTATGGACACACATGATGGTCAGCCCATAATCTGCAGTGGGTTATGACACCCTGTGTACTACAGGCTACCATTGTGACCCCCGTATGTGCTACAGAGGTCATGGTGCCACTATGGATGTGTACTGTCTGCTGCCCTAACATTTGGCCACCACAGTCACTTGTATGCTCACATACATACTATAGCAATGGGTAACTACACATTCTAATACAACTGCCACTTGTTAGGTCAATAGACATACCCTGGGTGTGTTCCAGACTTGAGTACAATGCTGGAGTGCTGTCTATGTCGGATGCACATAGTGCACCTCCTATACATGGCCGAGCACAGGTACTGTCATGTTTGGCATCCATTGTACTGTGTGCGGGTCAGAGTGGGGAAATCTGTGGGCACCTACTGTGTCAGTGCATATGCCTTGTGTTGCCTCTTTGCCAAGGGCAGGTCATACTGTGCACGGGCTTTCGCCGACTGTGCCCTGCTCAGGTAGTTCCTTCACCAAGTCACATTGTGCCTGTACAGGCCTTGGCAGTGGTGTTGGGCTGTGTGACCCTGCCCCATGCTGTTCCTGCTGCAACTGTTACTGCAGGATAAGATTGTGTAGCATAGCAAATACCATAACAACTTGTATGCATGTAGCTTGTGAATACTGCAGAGCTCCAACAGATGTGTCCGGATACCAGAACTGTGAACTGAGCTTCCCAAACACATGCACAAGTATATGTCTTGCCTGTGCATCTGCCTCTGTATGGTGTGAGTGTTCAGGTGTGAGTGCATTGCTGATGGGTGTCATCAACCACAACACCAGTGTTTACCCAGCACCCCCCACTAGGAGACTGTAGGGGATGTCCATATTGGCATTGGTGTGATACAGCTGTGTCAGAAGCCATATATCGGACACATCATAGCTTCCAGGGTAGAGAGCACACACATTCAATCTCATGCCCTGGCCATCGCATATGGCTTAGCTTTTCGTGGGTATGCCCCTGCAGTGACTGTAGGCCCTACCCCACTCACCAGGTGGTGCTACGATGTGTATGTGTGTGCAGGCTATTGCACCCAGTACCCCAGGGTAGTCATCCATGTGGTTGAACAGATGCATATTGCTGGTCTACTAATCACGTGTGTTGAGGACATGTACGTGCTCACTAGCAAGTGTTGACATGGTGTCTGTGAACTGGTGCAATACTTTGGATACAGATGCCTGTGATATGCCCATGATATCCCCAGTTGTGCTGTGTGAAGTACCTGTGGCTAGTAGACCTAGGCCAACACATACCATGTTATCCACTGTGATGTGTTTCCCTTGGCCTGTTTGATGTATCAGGTGCGGCAGGCACAGGTCAACAAGCTGCTGTAGGAGGTCTCTGTCCACCCCATAGTGCTCCAACATCCCCAGCCCATGTAGCCCCTGGTAAGTCACCCTCGGTCTATAAAGTCTTATGTCACCTCAGTAAGGGTTGTTCCGCAGCATACACATCCTCACTGCCCCAGCCTCCTGCACATGTTGGTATATGTTGCCTGCTGGAGCCCATGTCATTTGGTTGGACTGTGTCGTGAAATGTCCCTGCAGGTAGACACCGGTGGTGTAGATTGCGGACGAAACCTGTGTGTATGCTGCTTGCTCGCATTAACGTACTGTTCATGTGCAGGCTGGCCATGTCATCTGCTGATTGTGCTGATCAACACCTGCTTGTGCAGCCTGTACACCCTGACTACCCCACCACTGCTGTCATCCCTCCCAATTTCACCAGGCATGTATAGACACACCCCTAGCTTAGGTGAGCTAAGGCAGGAGCACTCCCAAGGCACAGTACTGCAATGTACATACAGTATGCCTGACCCCCCCTCCCATGCTGTCAACTATATTCGATACCTGCACCCAGCTACTACACACATACACTCCAGGGACCAGCAGCACACCCTGGTGATAAATGTGATACACTATAGTCAACCTCATCTGCATAGTATAGTCTTCTAATGAATAGTTATATGACCCATACCGAACCTCCAAATTAATAACCACTGCTCAGTGTCTCTCAGATCAATACACAACTGGCAACAGGTGCCTTACTATCACCATATTCAATGTCCCATGGTCTTCCCAGCAACAAAATACCCGGTGTCTACACAACTACAACCCATGGCCCTGCACACTACAGACGATGTGCATTACCACCACACCATGGCAGATATACATAGATCCCAGGTTATCACGTACAGATCATCCGGCACAAACATTCAATAGTGCTGATGTCCCCAGACATATATGTTCACATCTATGTCCACCTCTACATCTACATATATCATATATATTATCTGTATACATATATACATGGACATATATATATATATATATATATATATATATATATATATATATATATATATATATATATATACACACACACACACACATATACATGTACACACATATGTAGATATGGCATTTATATCACAACAGCGGACCACATGACAGCAATGCATTAGACAGGAATGAAAAGGAAACTACATGTGCCACCTGCATCATGCAGTGTTGTTACTATCAAGGCACGTGTGTTATATTGCGTCACATGGGTCAGACCATATCAAGGGTAAGAGTAGAGCTGCTGACAGTTACTCACCAGACCTACTGGTGAATGTATCTGTTGACAACCCAGTGTCTTGGCAGAATATGCGGGCTGTGGACACTATATAGGTCAGCAACAAAACACACTGAACACATCCCGCAGCTAGCCACCCACAGATGCCAACACATATGATATAACTGCCAAACACACACACCTGCCATGCCTTGGAATCGAGCACCTACGTAACTAGTCTACCACACTACAGCATTATGCAGTAACAGAAAGCGCTACCAAGTTCCAGCATCACCGCACTCCCACAGGCATACATCTAGGTGGATGACATCATCTGCAAAGGCAAAGACGCCGATAGGGAATGTATGTGGAGTGAGACATCTAAAAGCATTACTCTGTCCCAAGGCAACTGGAAACACACAAACACACACTTGGCAGGGCTGGGAGTCGAACATACACCTAACTACCTTATCACACTACAGCATTACACAGTTACAGAATGCACTATTGAGATTACTGGTACACAGCACTCCCAGAGGCATATTTCTAGGTGGATGACATCATCCGCAAAGGCAAAGATGCCGATAGGGAATGTATGCGGAGTGAGACATCTAAAAGCATTACTTTGTTCCCAGGCAGCCGGAAACACACACACACACACACACACACACACACACACACACACACTTGGCAGGGCTGGGAGTCGAACATACTCCTAACTACCTTATCACACTATAGCATTACGCAGTTACAGCATGCGCTACCGAGATTACTGGAACACAGAACTCCCAGATGCATACTTCTAGGTGGATGACATCATCAGCAATGGCAAAGATGCTGATAGGGAATGTATGGGGAGTGAGCCATCTAAAAGCATTACTCTGTCCCCAGGCAGCTGGAAACACACACACACACACACACACACACACACACACACACACACACACACACACACACACACACACACACACACACGTGGCAGGGCTGGGAGTCGAACATACACCTAACTACCTTATCACACTACAGCATTACGCAGTTACAGAACACACTACCAAGATTACTGGAACACAGCACTCCCAGAGGCATACTTCTAGGTGGATGACATCATCCGGAAAGGCAAAAATGCTGATAGGGAATGTATAGAGAGTGAGCAGTCTAAAAGCATATTATTGTCCCAAGGTAGACGTAGACAAACACATGGCAGTGGTGTGAGCAGGACAACTGCCTATCTATGGAGCACTATTACAACACTACATAGATACAAGATGCGCCACAGACAGTATACCCTTCAAGACAGTCGACCAGTGTGTTCAATGTAGGCATTAATCCTGATATGGTGTATGGACATCTGTTGCCTGTATGACCACCATCGCTATACAGGATGTCAATGGCCATGCCCATACACAGATGCACATCACCGACACAAGGTGTCACTGGGCATGCTCACACACTTAGTATCACACGTCCGTTTGAAATGTACTGTGCGTCCATCTACACAACGGCATACTGGGCATGCTCACACACATAGTAGAAGTGAAGGGCTATCTTGCATGCACATGGGTTCTAAACACAGAAGGGCACAGTTTGGAATGTACTGTTTGTTCATCTACACAATGGTGTACTGGGCATGCTCATGCACTTAGCAGTTGCAAAGGGCTGTCTTGTATGCACATGGATTCTAAACACAGAAGGGCACAGTTTGGAATGTACTGTGTGCCCATCTACACAACGGCATACTGGGCATGCTCACACACTTAGCAATAGCAAAGGGCTGTCTTGCATGCACATGGATTCTAAACATGGAATGGCGCAGTATGGTGTTACTGTCCCCACGTGCATGAAGGGCTGTCTTGCATGCACACGGATTCTAAACACAGAAGGGCACAGTATGGTGTTACTGTCCCCACGTACATGAAGGCCAATCACATGTACTGACCAGTACACACTCAAGAGCCATCACAGATGTCTCAGGTGCAGATCACAGAGGTAAACATCGCATTCTGCTATGTAGCCCTTAGACATCACCATGTCCTTGGACCAGCAACACACATCCATACATTACCACAACACCATGTGACTCATGACCAGTGGACTGTACATAGGCTACAGCAACTGTGCAGACTGCACATGTACTGACAGTGTTCCATCATGTGTTATGCAATGCAATGATGCCACTGTACATAACCAGGTCAGCTCTACACATAACAGGGGCCCTGGGTCTTACACAGCTGTGACAGATGACTGTCGCTGTACACCAAAGAACACAAATGTTTGGATATGACATACATGTAATTGCAGTGGATATGTGCATGGAACACACACACACACACACACACACACACACACACACACACACACACACACACACACACACACACAAAACACATATGTACATAGCATAGCTTTTGCTGTCCTTCGTGCAGACAAGTGGCTACAGCAATCACACGCATGCACATGGAAGGTAGATCCATGGCTGTTGAGTGCTAACAGTACATGAGGTAGCAATGTTGACCGAGGAAACATTCCCTCTGTACTAGTTACCCATGGCACCCATCATATCATACAACAGTCCATGTGTTATGTATGTCATCACACATGTCCACCAATTGTAATGCATACAAACATGGCTACATGACAGGCATGTAGGACCAACACACATGTACATGTAGTGGTGTGCATGCAGCTACCATGCATGTGCAGTAGCTGATGTATGTAATTCATTTGTGCCTAACTACAACATGCAGTTGCAATGCAGCCCCATCATTGACACCTGTATATGGTGAAATACTGACAGTACAGTAGGATGTACTTCAGGTATGGATGGTTGTGTGTACATAAAGTGATGATCCATCTTTGCAGATGGATGTTTACCTGGGATGGCTCACAGGTGTGTCACAAGCCATCCTACCATTACACGTGCAAACAGTACGCTATGTTACTGTTACTTGACGGTGAAGACATAAAGTCTACACAGCGGTCGGTTGTTACTTACTGTAAGTCACGTGACACCTGTAACACTTACATTCTCCCATGTGCATATAGCAGCACAATTGCCGAAGGTAGCGTTGGTACACATAATGCGGCCAATACTGCTGCATGTCTGTCTGACGTATCATCATATAGCAGGTGTATCATTCACAGTACTGCCATGTGTGTTTGCTTGTGTGACTGTATATGCCACATATGGTGGGGAATACATCCCAATTGTTACACACCCCTGTACACTGTTGTAGAGATCTGTACATACTGCTGTGTGGAAAGCATGACATAGGTAGGGGTGGTGTGTGTATCACACATATGTCAGCTATCTGTATGTGAATGACATTTGTGGACTCCACAGTGTGTGTGTGTGTGTGTGTGTGTGTGTGTGTGTGTGTGTGTGTGTGTGTGTGTGTGTGTGTGTGTGTGTGTGTGTGTGTATGTATGGCTGTCTGGTGCATGGAGAGAGGGTGCATGCTACCATACAGAACAGACAGGATCCCCAACCCCTCATGGTGATGCAGTCTACGACCCTGTTGATGCCATCGGTCTCAGCCTTACTGGCTACCTGTACATGTTCATTCTCTGTGTCGCATCATGTGGGTGCACAGTACTGTGAGGGTGATTAACACATAGGCAGGAGTCCTCACCTCCACACTATTGAGTGTGCATTATAGTGTTGTTGACCCTATGAGTGTGGGCATGTTACTGTGGGTTTCTGTGTATGTCTGTGTGTGTTTGCATCCTGTAATGTGACAGGGTATTACTGCTACACAGTGAGGCCTTATGCTATCAAGTGGCCTCTAACGTTATCATTGGCCAGACCACTGTGTAAACCCCTCGACCCATGTCAACATACCTGTGATATGACATGGTATGGATGTCACGTCTCTAGCCAATGTAGCCTATTAAACAGCCCACATGCTTCTGGATCAGTAGATGTGTGGACATCTATGGTATGGTAACCTTTCTAACAGTCAGGTTGAGGCTACGTATAGCATGCTGGTATGTCCATACATGCCTGTGAGTATTCCACATTTACACATGGGAAACTGCAAACACTGCTACTTTGTTGCACATGCAAGTAGACCATAAGGAGGGAACCAGGGCATCATTACCAACATGCTGTTACTGTTGCAACCAAGACACATACTGTGAGCATATAACAATGCATTATAAACCTGTACTACATGGTATGTCTGGTGTGCGTCAACAGTACACAACTAATGTAATATACACTTCTCTCACTATTCTGTTCACCCTGTACATCAGACCATGTGAGCATGTCCCTGTTCCGATGGTGTGTATGACAGGGATGCGGCACAGGCATCATCATATGCACAGGGTGATAATGTTTGCCAGGGGCATAGGCTGCACCAGTGGATGACATCATGTGTGTAGGTAAGGGCCAGTGATCTGATTGGACATGAGGGGTTGTTATGCATGTGAGTTTTGCGGTGCCCTACAGATGGTTTTGCTGTGTTGGTGTATGATTGCACACAGTTCTGCCTTTTTCCAGGCCTACACAGGGGTATTATTGACAGCTCCAGAATGTACAGACCAGGATGTACAGCTCACTGTGTCTAGCCATGGCCACGTGACCTGTGCCTGCCAGGGATTGCATGGGCACTACCAGGCGGATGTACAGATTGGCTACTGTCCAATGACACATGTCCACTGGAACCGTGTCCTCGCTGGGAACGTCCAGGGCCATGTCCATGTGGCCTGCTGTGTCTTGGTCTGGACAGCGCAGCACCAGCTACACTGCTGCTGCTACCGGCACTATGGGAGTGGGCATGTGATGTGGCTCATTCACGCTGACCTGCACTAGGTGGTGTAGCTGGCCTACGTCCACATGGCCTACGCATCACTCCTACCAGATGTTCCAGCACAGACTGCTCACGCTCGCAAATTGCCATGCCACGGTCAAGGATTCCAACCATGTCACCCAATCACCTATCCAGAACATCAGCAATCTGCTGTTGAGCATTTCCCAATGCCTGGATGTTGTCATTTGAGTACGGATAGCAGCCCTCTGAAGCCTCTGCCCTTCTCTGTTCTGCCATTCAGCATGTGCCTGTGTTGCCATTACAGTCTGAAACATGCGTCTGGTGACACCAGCTGCTGCGCTCAGTCCTGCAGGTGCATGTCTGCCAGAGGTCCTCCTACGAGCAGCACTGGCCACATGCCTGTGTGGCGCATCTGCAGTCATTACACTGACACCATGGTGTGGAGACACACCTTCTGTAGCCACCTCATGTTCCTGTTCCCAGCTAAAACATGCTGATTGTCCTTCCTCTATAGCCATTGGTGATGAAGTATGTGTTGGCATGAGAACTGTGTGTGGGGAAGAGGGAGACATAGCTGGGATGGCAACCATTAGCACAGATTCAGCCCCTGACAACCCTGCCTGTACCTCATGCACATGTTTATCACTGCTAGTATCTGTGGTGACTCTAACATCAGATGGACCGCAGGAGGGTAACGCACCTACATCACCTGTGAATGCAAAGAAAGACTTTACATTACAATGCACACACACACACACACACACACACACACACACACACACACACACACACACACACACACACACACACACACACACACAGACACACACACACAGACACACACACACACACACACACACACACACACACACACACACACACACACACACACACACACAGACACACCATGCATGTGATTTGACAGACGGCATGCAGCATGCATGTGATACAGCAGACGGCATGCAGCTCAGACATTAATAGTGGTAGTTAGCATACCTCCCTGGGTTGCACACAACAGCAAGCAGGTGTCATATCAGTAGCCATGCAGTTCACACAATCATGGTAGTAAGCATGCATCCCTGTGATACACCATGTGGACCAGCACAGGTTAACAGTACACATGGCTGAAGTGACCTTGACATGTAATCTGCTGACGTGTGCATTGACATGCATACATGTTGGACATAATGGTGTCCTGACACATGTACAATGTTGTAATGGGTATCACATTGCAATGTTGTCTGTATGTCCTACAGACAGAATGCACGTTTAGCAAATGTGCATGAGCATGGAAGGGTAGTGTGAGGCATCTACATTGCTATACAGTGTGAAGTACAGACACTGTGCCATTGCATGGCATCATGAGGCATCTATATTGCTATACAGTGCGTAATATGCACACATTGCATAGCCATAACTGCGTGCATACACATGACATAACTGTGGATCATGACCCACGTTGCTGAGGTGTATACACACCAAACCATGCTGTGTCATGTGACAGGTCACTGGAAGACCTATGCATGACACCCCTGCACAACTACTACAGAGTCTTAGCTGCCTGGCAACCATGTCCACACATGGCAGACTTGTCAATACACCATGTCCCACATGACATTGATGTACCACACACACGAGGTGCACGGCTGATGGTGATGCCCTACAGCAGCAAGGGAAATGTACGGTATCTGGGGCCTGATGTGGTGTCAATGTCTGTGGAAACTGTACAGGTGACTACTGTCATGCTATGACACAGTCGTAATGTTCAACACATCTTATATGGTCGACTTACGTGACACCTCCGCTAGCTGTGCACAGGCTTTTAGGATGTCCAGTGTACCACATCAACTGTATAATCAGTCAACTAAGGCTATAGTTGGACCATGTGTGGACAATGTGCAACAGGGTGTATACACATCACATCTACTGTTTGGCTACATGTCTCTGGCCATCCTCCATGGCCATGTGTCGGCCAAATGTTTGTGATGACTGTCTATCTCACATGTCTGTGTAGTCCCATATGACATACACCCATAGATGCCAGATATGTCACTGTCCACAGGGCTATGCCGACAATGGGTTGTATATTTGGTATGTGGGGTATGTATTATGGGATAGTGTGACAATATTGCAGCCAGAACACTACATGTCTGGGACATGTCAGATGGCACATCACAATGTGTGCACCCATTGCAGGGGCATATAACAAATGGTGACTCCTGTGGGCTGCCCATATCCCAGCTCACTATGTGGTACTGTTTGCGTACCACACATGTGTTGTTCCAATGTATAGTACATATGCCTACATTGAACAACACCTCCACCGTTTTATGCACAGCTGTCCACACATATAGCAATGGCAGATACTGAGGTTTCATGTCAGTGTTTCATTTCATTTGTTTATATTGCACATGAGTAGCCAGTGTGAATGATGGGAGATGCAACCTGTATATCGTGACTGGACCATACATCATGTGCACATGTGTTAACTGGCCACATGGCGAGTAGATATATGCATTAACATGCCTGATACTGATGACAGTCTCACCTGCAATGGACTGATGTCTGTGCGGCACGCCAGAGATACCTGTATAGGGGTGACACAGCAGTTTGAACATTATCCATGACTGTATGACAGCCACAGGGTGCACTGTGCATGTTAACACATTCACCTGTACAATAGCATATAGTATGTATATGTGTGCATACACAGTGTAGCATACTGTAGTATGCAGCATGTGTGTAAACATACCTTGCATATGATGTTACATTACATATTGTACAGTGACACATGCAACTAAATGGGATATAATAGTCATATGTGCAGTAGTGACTTACCAGGCAACTCCAGGCTCAGTGGTTGGGAGACACCCACCTCCACGATGACAGCTAGTGTTTGTGGATGCTGTTCTGAGGGTGTCCCCAGCCTGGCAAGTAGCTCCTCAGTGTGTGTGAGTGGGGGCTGGGTTGGTGGCCCACCACCTGTTCCACCTTGTTCCCTGGTGATTGCAGTGGCACGCTGTTTCGCATGCTGTATCAAGTCTGAGCAGTGTCTGCGCACCTGCTGGTTGGTGCGGTTATGGCCACCCACATCATTAACCCTCCTGCGAAGGTCCTGCCACAGGTCGTCATGCTGCTGGGCATGCTGTGGCACATGACTGCACAACACCTCATAGTTCTCATGGAGTTAGGGGATGAGGACATCATCCTCCTGGTGGCTGTACGCTGGCAGGCATGAATGAGGCATTATCTGGAAGACATAATGATGGCGAAAGGTCACAGTATCACAGAGATGTACAGAGATACAGCTGCACGTACATTTGTATTAAATCTAGTACATCTGCATGGTTATCTTTGCAAATCATCATGACACTGACACGACTGACGTGTTTGTTTCACACATGTAACACATGTTATGCATTGGATATCATCACCATATATGTGTGTCACCTCATTACATTGTTCATACTCCATGTGAATGCTGTCTTGATGTGGGCATGTCTGTTTGCCTGTACTGGTGTTCTTACCTATAAGCACATGCCTGGATGTGTCCACAGTGATGCTGTTGACCTTGATGCTGTGTATATGTCACATATCAACACATACACTGCCTTAATGGACATGAGCAGTGACAATGCACACATACACACGGAACCTTTACATGCATGTGTTTTGCCATATACATCTACACGGCACTGTACAGCAGTTCAACATCCTGCCATGGATCGTCTGTGTTGCACATGTGATAGACATGGGACAATGGCTAGCCAGACATCATTCGCAGGGATGGTTATCAACTATAGCATGTACGGGCAAGATTTCCTAGCTGTATCCAACAGCCATTTTGCCACCACGAGGTGCATCAGTGCCACATTACTGATCCAGACAGTTAATAATACATCTACCATGCGGTCATCACACCATGTATGACAGAGATGACATGTGCAGCTTTGATGGACAGAGTTGCATTGAATGGTGGGAGTATGTAACATGTATGGCACAAGGATCTGTCCATCATGTGTCGATCCTTGTAGTAGGATAGCGGCTGTCCATCACATATGTCTTTCAGATCAGGATATGTACGTGTAGCATGTCCAACATCACAGTGTAGCACATGTCTTTATGCAATGTAGCCAGCATGCTGCATAGTGGAGATGAGGATTGTGAAGGCTGGTATCGCCCATCCAAGCATTGCCAATACCCCATAAAGGTGATATGTGATCTGATATTGGTCACCCGAGTGCTGAGTATGCCTGTCCAATGATCCCCATGCTCATGGATGGCATCCTGTCATGACATGGGTGCATCGAATGACCACCTAATAGGCCTGGAGACGTCATCAGCTCAGAGAGGTGAACTGCACAGCACCATCCCTTACACAGTGTCCATAATGTTGACCACTGCCTAGGTGGTAGTTAATGGGTACAGGGTTATTCACCTAGTGGTGACAATGATATTATCAGCTGACAGATCGTGCACATATGTCACACACCTGATGCACAATGCCCATGGTCATGGCCATTCACATCCTTACATACACAGATGCCTCCCATTTGTCTGTGTGGTATGGGCTACAATGAGGGGGGAGTACAAAACATTACCCCATTTTACTGTAGCTGCCACTGGTGTGATATGCACATGTCACTCTGACACCTTTTGTAGTGTTGATTCTGTCAACGGGCCACTGGTAGAACACTCCTGTGACATACAAAGCTACATCTAGTATACTCAGTGTAGCTGGAACACGGTATGGGTGATGATGTCCTATGACCTGTCACAGGTATGCTATGCAGTGTGAAATCATCCATACTGTCATCTACTTCTGTACTGCTAACATCTACATTGATAAAGATTCATAGACTTGCAGACCATACTCAGCAGGGTAATAGTGCAGTGCCTCCAATTATGACTGACATCTCCACTTGTGGGTTGTAGTGGGTTGATATTATCCAACACCCTATCTGTATTGCATATTCATGCTCAGCACTTGTTCAGAACCTGTGAGCACTTCATGCGCTACTAATTATTATAGCACCCATTCCAACTCATTTCTTACAAGTACACTGTCTGTCCTTACATTTCCAGCTTGCTTAAAGTACAACAGCTGTTGTACACACGTAACTCACATATCTCGTGAGACATGGTTGAATATACAGGCATGTCCAACTGTCAAGTACCAGTGCTATTACCTGTATATATGATGAATATGGCGAACATGTGGCAATAGAGCAATTGTCTCATGTACACAGTCAATGTTCACCTCCAAACATATGACACTACAGCCTGTGGGAGATGCACATATGTAGCCATGCAGGGGGTAATGCTTTCACCAACCCAGACTGTACCTGACATTCATGTGGGGCTGTGTAACATTTGCAACACACCCCACTCATCACATATTCTCACAAGATCTCCACCAGTTCAGGCCACACATAGTATGAGTACGACATTTGCAGAACCTCTCCATACTCTGTGTAGGCACCAGAGGCAGCCCCCATCACCAAACACAACAACAGTTACTTATAGCCCACAGACTCATGTGTGCCCATCAACTACAGCCAATAGGGTGTCATAACATACCCAACACACCAGTCATAGGTGAATAGGTGACTCTGTAGGCAGTCACACTGATGTCCCACTCTGCAGGCTACACAAAGCGATAGTCGCTTACATCTAGTTGTTGGGTAACTGGTTCTGCAACATAACCTGTGCACCCATGCCACACCTCACCAGGTACAATTTGACTGTCATTCTCCATGTTAGTGTGACTGCCCTGAGATGTAACTTCCCAGACTACATGTGCAGGGACATGCAATAGCTCTCCGGTCTTGTAGCCCAGAAGGTGTCGGCCAAGCCCTTGGAGCATTCTGCATTCATCCAGACTAGATACCACTGTACAACAACTGACTGTTTCACTTCAACAGTTGCCTATGCTTCTACTGTCATTCCACAAGCATCCGGTATCTGTCCGCTTTGAATGTCGTGGTCTACAAAACATGATACTTTGGCACAGATGACCAACACCTGTCAGCTCTGGGAGTACAGATAACATGTAAGGCTCTTGCTGCTCCTATACTTATTATATAACTTATATATATAATGTTATTGCACAGTTTCCAATAACATTTACCACCAGAACGGGAACAGGCAAGCAAATCATGGGGTCATGTGACTCAATGCTTGACATCATCTCTGACGCACGCAGGCACGGCACTCCTTATAATTGACCACTTCAATATCTCTGCAGTGACTGGGACCTGCCTCTAGGCTCCACAGAGCACACCTGCACTGACAGGTTATACGCACACCACACCTTTCAGTCATGTAACCTGGACCGGAACACCCATGGCTGAGGTATGTCCATATTTCACTATGTTGTACACACCTCCTGGCTGGTTACTTAGCACAATGCATCAGAGGTGATCCACGTGCAACTAACTGTGGCCAGAACTGCTATACACATTGTAACATGCTACAGATTCAACAACATACCCCACGGTTACCGGCCCTCATTTCTTGGTGTACTGGACAGTAGGGTTCAGACAGGTACTACTGATGTGCGACTGACACTACCCCACACTTAACTGGGACAGCTGCTCATGTACCGACACATTAGGCCAACGCTGTCCAGGATTCATAAGCTCCACTCGGCTGGATCAACCCATACACACCGCCACCAAGATCAACAATATCCTAGACATCGACATTACCAACATGTCACTGGTGCTTCACACCAGTGGTTATCCCCTCATTGGTAGTTTCCGAACATATGCTAATCACCCTTGTTATCCACATCCTGGCACCACACCCTTCACGGCATACACAGTACAAGATTAGTACAACGCCTACTACAGACATCTTATGACAGCAGTAGTAAATGTCACGACACTCGTGCAGATGGACAATGCACATACAAATGCTTAATCATACCCCAGTGCACTTCATTAGCACTTACACAACTGCATGGATCATGCTATTCCAAACAGAGCCATGATGGTACCCACCAGATAATGGACACCACTCTGGGAGTCCAGTTCCATGGACATAATGTACAACAAAAGGTGGAGGCTGTTGCAAAGTGGAGTACAATCCCATGGGTGGGGTAGCTCACTGGTCAGCCTCAGTAGGGCTCCGGGATCCCTTATCACATCCGCCAAACCTAACTACGTAAATATTACTGCGACACATTTCAGGGTATACCACAAAGCATTATGGAGGTATGTCAGTAGTCAATGGCAATACCCACATCTGCTCTGACATACGACGGTTACTCAGGAACATTACAGAACCGAGTGATGTTGGCAACATCCTGGTGGATGGGTTCAGTGCTAACTTTACACCCTCTCACTTCCTACAGGGCCATAATCCATGCAGGAACATTGTGGGGTCCCTGCGGTCACAACTACACAGTTCCAACCTGCACTCTCTAAGGCCTGGAACACAGACTCCATGTGACCATCCAACATCCCAGGCTGTGATTTGCACAAACCTCAGAATGACATGTCTCCCCACTTGGCCACCAGATTCACTAATAGCCTTGTATCAGACATTGTGGCCCCTGAATGGCACACAGCAACAGTTATCACACTCCACACAGGTGGCGCCACAATGAACCAGAGGGACTATTGCCCTATACACCTGACTGGAATGTTCTGCAAGGATATGGGGCACATCATCATGGAAGTCATTCACAGAGACATTGGTGGGCTCCAGACCTTTGATGCCACCGAGGTTGGACTTGCTAGGGCCAGACCATGGCTCTTACACCTGGTGGACTCCTTTGATACAGTTACCAGGGTAGATGATGATGGTAAGGGGGTCCACACAGCCTACATTGTCCTCTCATTGGCTTTCAGCACTGTTATCCATTCTGGTATTGACAACATACACATCCACCTGCACATCGACCCCTATGTCTCAGGATGTTATGCAAAGTGGCTCATGGACAGAACTCACACAAATAGGGTAGGATACCATAGTACCTACTGTATTTCAGTTACACTTGGCATACCATAGTTCTCAGTCATAGGGCCCCTCATGTTCATTATATGCTTCCATGAGGTACAGGCTAGCACAGAGGGACTTTCCCTGACTAGGTTTCCAGACAACTGCATACAAGGCACCATGATTGATCCACCAGCTGATACAGACTCCCTCCATAAGGGTGACACTGTGACGGATACCTGATGTCGATAACATGGCCTCAAGCTGCATGACACATGGTGCATGAACATCACCTTTGGATTACATCCATCACCCACAGACTATCACATAGGTCTAGTAGTCCCCTACATACATGAGATATTATACGGGATCTTAGTACACACATATGTAGCACCCACTCCTTCGATAACCATATTGCCAATGTGGTGTGGATATCCTTCTAAGTGGCCACCCTTATCTGTACTGGGTTTGTAGCTGGAACAAAGGCACCCATTGCACCTCTAAACTCCTGATGTATACACACATTCAAGGGTACAGCACCCCATTTAGGGTGTACCTTACAGAACAGCAATGGCTTTACATACCACAACATTAACACACCATGAGGATTATTGAGCTCCGAAGGTTGACGTATGCACAGTACTATGGACACCATAACTGTACACATTTGCATACTGCATACTCAGGGATGACCGCTGCTGAACATACAGTGCCCATGTCCACAACAATATTCATGAATATACTCCACATAAGCGACATAAGCAAATGCCACTGAGAGCAACATGGCTCATGGATATGTGCACAAACGCAATGATGAGTGGGATGTTCTTCAGGGTTAAATTCCCAAACCAGACACTCACCATGCTTTGGAACATGATTCCTATGTACATCACGCAGGGACACTCAGTAGCACTGTTTATGAGATACCTCACTTGGTGGATGGGAGACACACATGTACGCCAGGGATCACTGCAGTGGCTGTGCTGTGCAGATGGGCAGGTAGCACATGGCTCTGCTGTTCACAGACAGGACACTACCCTAGAGTGGTGCCGCCGGTGTAAACACTATAGTTGGGCTTACACATAGACTTGCCAGACAGCATAGTACCTCAATATGAACTTGTGAAGCTATTACATGTCCTTTGTGCATGGTTAATTGAGTAGCTCTTCCATTTTGATTAGCTATCATGCTGTTAGAGTGTCCCATGACTACAAGCCATATGTATCCTGTTATTGTGTATTGTACATGCCAATAGACGATACCTTTTGTTTGCTGGATATAACTGTTATGCTGTGTAGAATACCTGACATATCTACCTACAATACTGTACACTACACATATTTTACATAGTATCCCATAATGCAAAGCATACTTGCACAGCAGGACCACCTTAGGCATGTTATTGTCTTTATATGCCCATACACATGCCTACTGTGACAGTATATCAACATATACTATCCCCTGCTATGGCACGTATTTGTTGGACATACCCTACCACTGACGGCGGGTGGTGTGGAATTGTTCTGTTTAAAGCCCTCATGTAGCATCCCTTGTGGTATCTGTGATGTTTACCTTGTGGCCCACAGCAGGACACACAATTTCTACAAATGTTACTATGCTCAGCAAGACATCACTACATAATACCTTTTCCCACTTTATGCATTGTTGACACTTTTAATTAATACAAAACAGGCTATACATACAGTAATATACTGAGTGTTCTACATACCTTGTTAGCGTTCCGAACTTTTGTAAATATCTCTCTTACACCTTTACTGTTTAAATGGTTCTATGGTATGAGCATACAGTTTGAATGTCTGGCAAGTCATCCTTATATACGTCGATACCTGTAACATGTGGTTTCCTGCCAGCAGTTGGTGTTCTGAGTAAATTATTACATGCACATCAGCTGTGCAGCTATTCCATTTGCCAATTACGCGGCAACAGTGGGGTATAATTGAATTCTCCACTTGGGCGTTGCCCTTTTGCCCTACCTTCGGGGAGACGGTCTGTATGTGTTTTGTTGTGTGGAATTGCAACTGCTATTTGTAGAGACACGGAAATTTTGGATTCATGTCCCCCGTGGATTGTGTGGGACAGCTAGAGTATGTGGTTCTACATGTGAGTGTACCTGTCATCTCAACCGTCTGATAAGGGACTATTGCAAACAAAACCTGTAATATCGCCATTTGTTTCATTATACAACAGCTGCAATTTCACATGGCGCCTTTACAAATGTGTCTATCACAAGGTATGTTAACGCTTCTGCAGATGTAATTGAGTGAGTGGATGTTTGCGATATTATTACAGTCTGTATTGCTATTGTTTCATGTGTGGGAGATGTAGGTGGGTGTACATAGCATATACAGGTTTGTGGGGACTGCATTTCTACTTATTCCATATATGTGTGTGGGCTCCTTCCCTAATTGAAGACCTATCAGTTAGTAGACTGAAACTATGGTTGTTATGGGCTTATACATTGGGCCGTTGTTAATTGGTTTCCATATAGTATGCAGGTGAGGTTGATACTTCCATACCTCCGGAAATCCAGCGATATGTAAAGGAATGTTACTAAATGACAGCTGTCCCATGTATTTCTGTCACAGATATTTGCACTCATTCCAGTTGTGTTGGTGACTGAACCTCTTTGGCATAAGTTGCCACCTTTTCAAATGGACATAGTGGGACATTTGCAGGACACACATCGGTGTTTACAGGCCGACACATACAGGATAGCACATACTTTTACCCTGAATACATACTTATTCTTGTAGCACTTTAGCTACTTATCATGTTTCATGTAACATTTACGTTTTTTAGATACAGACATAACTATTTAATGCAACTATTACATAATATATGGGACATAATTATGTCCTACAATCTCGGACATTTGCCCTTTTTAATATTTTTTGTCAGGACACAACTGGCCAGGGAGGGGCTGTCCCACTTAAAGTGGGACAGGTGGTAACCGTAAGCCTACGGCCAGCTATAACCACACCTACTGTAATGATCTACCTCCGAGTTAGCACTAACAGACACATGATGCAAACACACAAACACACACATTACAGTCCCATGGAAATGCACACGGCACCCTCAACACACACATACACAGACTACGGCAATCACAAACACAGTTGAACACAGTACCTATGTGAACCGCTACACCGGCAGCGATAACTAAATGTCCCTTAATATCATGATAATATTACACGCGGTTCTAGTGTTCCGGTACTGTGGACTTTCGGTCTTTCAGCCTCGTGATTATGCATGTCGGTATGTGACACATTACATAGTTGGCAGTATCCTATTTATTTCTACCTCCATGGTTGTGTACATGTCATTGACCTATCTACATATTTGCAGATATAGGTGAATCCGTATATATCAACATATATCTCTCTATCACCCTTTCTATTTCTATTATGTATATGTGTATATATGTATGTATGTATATATATATATATATATATATATATATATATATATATATATATATATCAAACAGAGAGAGTGATAGACAGAAAACACCTTTCATTGTGTACATGTCGGTGTATACTGTTACCTGGACTCCGCACATTTGTGTTTGAACCTGTCACATTACACACCTGCTGTTGGTACATCTTGGGTAGCTTAGTGTTAGGTGATTGTGTACATGATTGCGTGTTCTACTCCTGGCGGTGGTCATTTTACCCTTCACAGCAGGCACTATTAGTACAGGGGTGAATAATGCTGATTTCACATGTTCTGGACATCAGTGACCGTGATCTGTGCGATATTCGGAGAAGATTAGCCCTGTTTTGCGCATATCCGTATAGTCATATTTAAATGATGCTTACCAGCATTGGGCAATGCATATTCCTGCTAACATGTGCTAAACATGACCTGATGACCTGCATCCAACATGCCTTATTCGTGCCTTTGGGATTACGTTACATCCCTTGCAGGACGTGGGACCGGGAACATGCACGATAGTCACTGCATTTACCACTTGGGCACCTGGGATTTGTACACGTGTTATGGCATTTTGTATGTGGACTATACTACAGCTGTTACTCCATACTGCGATCAAATGGGTAACTCAGTTAGTTTACATATGGATGAGACCTATTAATAATATGTCCAAGTGATGTTTAATGAATGTGCTCCAGCATTGTGTATGTATGTAACAGTGAGCCACACACTATAATGTGCTACAGCTTCACACAACCATAGGTGAAGCATGCTGGGGTGACAGATACCTGTCATGGGTACACCCCATGCTTCGCCACTACATCCATGATTACATTATATGGAGCCCCTCATTAACGCACCAGGGAATCCATGCAGAGTGTGTGGGGAACAGTGATTAAACACATGGATCCCACAATTGGCTCTGCTCCACTGAGCAACAGTTGGTTACTCAATGTGGTGACAACAGCAGACACTGTATGCCTCGACTGATTAATGGTCTCTGACAATCAGGCGTGTACCTACCGATGTACCTAGGAACCTATACACACAGTACCAACATATGCTGATATGTGCATGTACAGTTCAGGTGTTGACATTCCTTGTACCAGTAGCTGTTGTGTGTACAATGGTTGAGGGCTGCCTATGTAGGATTCACACAGTAGGCCACCTATACATTACAATTTACAGGTGGTCGTGTGTGTGTGTGCCATACATTTTACTGTGTGTGCACTTGCAGAGGTGTGTCAGTCCATAGGGGCCTACACTGTCAGAGTATGTGCTATACGTTTCCTCTTTGCCAAGGCATATGCATATTGGACATGCTTCCATCTGCCTACTGGGGCTGGCACAGGGTGTTCATGGTCTGAATCCCTCTGTGCCTGTGATGGCCTTGGCAATTGCAGTGGGCTGTGAGGGCCTTCACCATTTTGTCCCTGCTGCAGCTGTTTCCGCAGGATCATATTATGTAGCATGGCACATACTATGAGGATGTGGGCACACATGCCTGGAGAGTACTGCAAGGTTCCAGCAGATATGTCCAAGCAATGGAACCGTGATTTCAGCATCCCGACTGCACGCTCTATGATGATTCTGGTTTGTGCGTGTGCCTCATTATGGAGTTCTTGCATGGGTGTGTCTGCATTTCTGATGGGAGTCATCATCCACGGCTCCAGTGCATAGCCAGCATCCCCCAGAAGGTGGCCATGTGGGATGTCCCCCCTGACAAATCCCTGATACAGCTGTGAGGCATGCCAGATGTGGGAGTCATGGTAGCTTCCAGGGCTGCCAGCACACACATCCATGATAATGCCCTGGGCATTGCACACGACCTGGCAGTTGATGGAGTCGTATCCCTTGTGGTTTATGTAGCGCCTACCATGCTCACATGGTGGTGACTTGATATGTATGTGCGTGCAGTCTATCGCACCCAGTACTTCCGGGTAGTGTGCCACATGGTGGAAGAGATGCATATTGCTGGCCAACTCCTCCTGAGTTTGGGGGAAGTATATATGCTCATTGGCATGTGGTACATGACATCCAGGAACTGGTGTAGTACCTTGGATGCTGATGCCTGTGAAATCCCCATTATATCTCCAGTTGGCCTTTGAAAGGTACCCTTGGCTAGTATTCACAAGCTTACACATACCTTCGTGTCCACTGGGATGGGTTCCCCTCTGTTGTTTCTGGATCTCAGGCGTGGCCGGCACAGCTCAACTATTTGCTGTAAGATGTCCCTGTCCACCCTGTAATGCTCTACTATCTCCAGATCATGTAGCCCCTGGTAGCTTACCCTTGGTCTGAACACTCTTCTCCTCCTCCGGGGCCTGGGGTGGTTGTCAGCATCATCCTCAACAACACCGTCAGTCTCTAACACATGGTGATGAATCACAGCTATGGCAGCTCCCAACATGTACATTGCAAAAGTTCCCCTTATGTTTACACCTATGGTGCAGTGTTTGGGAATACACAGGTGTGTGTGGGGTGCTTTCATGCTTTATACTATTGTGCTGTGAACACCGATGATGTCATAGGGTGTGTATGTACGATCGTAGCTACAGGGTAGCTTATGTGTTTTACAACAGGAACTACTTGGTGTTGAATTACATTTGGCTGCCTTGGATTACCTCTTGCCCTTCCCTTTACATTTCATAACATTTCAACTCCCATTTTCTGGCATGCATCCAGCAGCCTGCTTTCATTTGTACTTTCCTACACCTGGCTTATCTTGCGTAATGTGTTCTATGGCCGGTCTACTGCAGGTTTGCTTTGCTCTGCTATGACAGTTCTCTTTTCTTTTAATCCGACACCTACAATATCCTGCTTTGCAGATTTCCGCGAGCAGACTTGTCAGCTGCTGTCAATTGCCCGCTGTGAGTTAATAGGTGTTAATTGCTCAGTTGTACTCCAATTACCCTACTGCAGCATTTCCTTATCTTCTTCCCCTGACTTTCCTGTTTGAGCTATGGTGCGCGGCGCGTGCGTCCGCTTACAGGGTTTCGGGAATGTTTTCCTCCCCGTACACATGCGCCTTTGGGCACCATATGTGCTCTCAGCTAAACGATGCTATACCTACCTCCCCACCCCTGTCTTGCGGCTTTGCTTAGCAATGGCCAGGCCGGATTTGCATTGCTCCAATGTGCTTACAGCTATGGTGGCACACCCCACTGCTGATGTCATGTATACCTCTAAGCCACTCCTCAGTGTTGTAGCGCTGTGCCGTTTGGAACATCCTTAGTCCGGTGGGATGTTTGCTATTCACTATTACCTGCCTCGTTTGCATGGCATTGACTACTAATTCATAGTTACCGCACCAAACACTGTCATAGACTCTTAGCAACCCTTGCAGCTTGGTTGTGGTGTACCATGCATATCATTGAGTATTATGGTGAAATCATGATTTGTATTACATTGCGATTTTATGAGATTGTGTTCCCGTTTGCACACACATGCCCTGCGGTTGCACTTTGCGTTACTATGGGCATGACATTAAATGTTGTTTTTTAGGTGTTGTGCATCTTTTCTAATGCCATTTGGCTGTGTATTTAGCCATTGGCATATGTTAACTTTGTAATACATGAGTCTGGTCTGCTTTCATAGCTCCGATGTTCTGTTTGGAAAAATGTAAACCGTGTCTTTTGGTTTACATTTCTGTGGATTTACTCTACGCCTGCACCACTTCATAAATCACTATGTACCTTCATTTGCATGGTGTGGCACTGCGCATGGGGTGATTAGCATACCTAAGCCGAGGGCTGCACAGATCTGGTGTATGCCGGTAGTGCACAAGGAATTGGATCGTACCTGAATCGCTCGGTGGCTATGTTTGGCGTTATACTGCCTACGTTACGCCTGCGCCTGGTACAAGCTTCATGAATCCCGGGGAATGAGTAAAAAGATCTCACAGGAAAACCAACTGGTTGAAAAAAACATAAATAGAAAAATTTAGGAAAGCTAGACTTTCTACTGTGTTATACCCTAAACCTCTTATGTCAGAAGCGAGATGGGATACATGCAAATTACTCTTTAAGGATATCAGTTTTTCAGATAAACGGCAATTCTGAATGTCCATGACTTTTTCTTTTACTTTAATTTTAAGTCTATTTATGGACAATTTCAGGCCAATAAAGCCACATCTTCTAGCTGTGGACATGCACATTTCTGCCTTCTTATGGCATCATCAGCACAGCCTAACATTAGAGGGTCTACAAAATATCCCAACTAACAAACTAAAACAATGAGTAAAATGGCCACACAGTAAATCCAATTGGTTAAAAAACACACAAAAACAGAAAACGTAGCAAAGCTAGACTTTCTATTGTGTGATAACTTAAACCTCTTTTATCAGTGGCAACATGGTTTATATGCAAATTATGTTTTATTGATATCAGGTGTTTCAGCTAAATGGCAATTCTGAATTTCCATGACTTTCTCTTTTACTATTACTTTTAAGTCTATTTATGGACAATTTCAAACCAATAAAACCAATCCCTCTAGTTGTGGACATGCATATTTCTGCATTCTTATGGCATCATCAGCACTCACAACATTATGGTGTCTACAAACTTTCCCAACTGCCAAACTAAAACATTGAGTAGAAAGGTCACACAGGAAAATCAATTGGTTAAAAAACACAAACAGAAAAATTTAGTAAAGCTAGGCTTACTACTGTTGGATATGTTAAACATCTTGTATCAGAGGCAACATGGGGTATATGCAAATTACTCTTTAAGGATATCAGGTGTTTCAGCTAAATGGCAATTCTGAATATCATGACTTTTTCTTTTACTTTATGTCTATTTATGGACAATTTCAAGCCAATAAAGCAAAACACTCTAGCTGTGGGCATGCATGTTGTTGTCTTCTTATGGCATCATCAGCACAGCATAACATTAGGGTGTCTACAAAATATCCCAACTAAGAAACTAAAACAATGAGTAAAAATGCCACACAGGAAAACCAATTGTTTAAAAAACAATAAAATAAAAACCTAGAAAAGCTCCACTTTCCACTGTGTTATGTCTTAAACCTCTTGTATCAGAGGCAACATGGGATAAATGCAAATTATTCTTTAAGGATATCAGGTGTTTAACCTACAATTGCGATTCTGAATGTTCATGACTTTTTCTCTTACTTTTAAAATTATTTATAGACAACTTCAGGAAAATAAAGCCAAACCCTATAGCTGTGGACATGCATGCTTCAGCCTTCTTATGGCATCATCATCATAGCATTACATAAAAGTGCCTAAAAATATCCCAACTAAAAAACTAAAGCAATGAGTAAAAAGGTCACACAGGAAAACCAATTTGTTAAGAATCTCAAAAAGAAAAATCAGCAAAGCTAGACATCCCACTGTGTGATACCTTAAACGTCTTGCATCAGAGGCAACATGAGATATAAGCAAATTACTCTTTAAGGATATCATGTGTTTCAGATAAATGACAATTCTGAATGTTCATGACTTTTTCTTTTAATTTTACTTGTAAGTCTATTTATATACAATTTTAGGCCAATAAAGCCAAACACTCTAGCTGTAAGTATGCATGGTTCTGTCTTCCTATGGCATCATCAGCACAGCATAACGTTAGGTTGTCTACAAAATATCCCAACTACCAAACTAAAACAATGAGTAAAGAGGTCACACAAGAAAACCAATTGGTTAAAAAACAGAAAAAGAAAAATCTAGCAAAGCTTGAGTTTCCACTGTGTGATAACTTAAACCTCTTGTATTGCAGGTAACATGGGATATATGCAAATTACTCTTTAAGGATATCATGGCAATTCTGAATGTCTATGACTGTTTCTTTTACTTTTACTTTTAAGTATATTTATGGACAATTTCCTACCAATAAAGCCAAACCGTCTAACTGTGGACATGAATGTTTCTGCCTTCTTATGGCATCATCAGCACAGCATAACAATAGGGTGTCTACAAAATATCCCAACTACCAAACTAAAACAATGAATTAAATGGTCACACAAGAAAACCAGTTGGTTAAAAAACAGAAAAAGAAAAATCTAGCAAAACTTGACTTTCCCCTCTGTGATACTTTAAAGTTCTTGTATTGCAGGTAACATGGGATATACACAAATTACTCTTTAAGCATATCACGTGTTTCAGCTGAATGGCAGTTGTGAATGTCCATGACTTTTTCTTTTATTTTATGTCTAGTTATGGACACTTTCAGGCCAAAAAATACAAACGAATTAGCTGTGGACATGCATGTTTCGGCCATCTTATGGCATTATCAGCACAGCATAACATTAGGTTGTCTATGAAATATCCCAACTACCAAACTAAAACAATGAGTAAAAAGGTCACACAGGAAAATCAATTGTTTAAAACACACGAAAAGAAAATCTAGCAAAATGTTTAACTGTCCACTGTGTGATACCTTAAATCTCTTTTATCACAGGCAACATGGGATATATGCAAATCATTCTTAAGGATATAAGGTCTTTCACATAATGGCAATTCTGAACACCCATGACTTGTTATTTTACTTTTAAGTCTATTTATGAACAACTTCAGGCCAATAAAGCCAAACCCTGTAGCTGTGGAAAAGAATGTTTTTGCCTTCTTATGGCATCATCAGCACAGTATAACATTAGGGTGCCTAAAAAAATATCCCAACTAACAGACTAAAAAATGCATAAAAATGTCACACAGGAAAACCAATTAGCTAAAAAACACAAAAAGAAAAATCTAGCAAAACTAATCTTTCAACTGTGTGATACCTTAAATGTCTTGTATCAGAGACTACATGGGATATATGCAAAATAATCTTTAATGATATCAGGTGTTTCAGCTAAATGTCCTTTTTGAACATCCATGACTTTTACTTTTAAGTCTATTTAAGGACAGTTTCAGGCCAATAAAGCCAAATTCTATAGCAGTGGACATGTGTGTTTCTACTTATTACCGACTCATCAGCACATCATAAAAAATGTTTCACGTTTGGAAACACAGGGTTGTCACACACAACTGATATCAATAAACATTATGGTGTCTAAAAAAATATCACCACTAGCAAACTAAAACAATGAGTAAAAAGGTCACACAGGAAAGCCAATTGGTTAAAAAAACATAAAAAGAAAACTCTAGCAAAGCTATACTTACCACTGTGTGATATCTTAAACCTCTTCTATCAGAGGCAACATGGGATATATGCAAATTACTCTGTATGGATATCAGTAGTTTTAGCTAAATGGCAGTTCTGAATGTCCATTACTTTTTTTTTTTACTTTTAAGTCTATTTATGGACAATTTCAGGCCAATAAAACCAAACCCTCTAGCTGTGGACATGCAATTTTCTGCATTCTTATGGCATTATGAGCACAGCATAACATTAGGCTGTCTACAGAATATCCCAACAACCAAACTAAAGCAATGAGTAAAAAGGTCACACAAAAAATCAGTTGGTTAAAGCACACAAAAAGAAAAAAACTAGCAAAGCTTGACTTTCTAATGTGTGTTACCTTAAACCTCTTATTAAACAGGCAACATGGGATATATGCAAATTATCCATAAGCATATCAGGTCTTTCACATAATGGCAATTCTGAATACCCATGACTTTTTCTTTTACTTTTAAGTCTATTTATGGACAACTTCCGGGAAATAAATCCAAACCCTCTGTCGGTGAGAAAGAATGTTTCTGCCTTCTTATGGCATCATCACCACAGTATAACATTAGGGTGCCTAAAAAAATCCCAACTAACAAAATAAAAAATGTCGCTCAGGAAAACCAATTGATTAAAAAACAGAAAAAGAGAACTCTAGCAAAGTTAGACTTACCAGTGTGTTATACCTTAAATCTCTTTTATCAGAAGCAAGATGGAATATATGCAAATTACTCTTTAAGGATATCAGGTGTTTCAGCTAAATGGCAATTCTGAATCTTCATGACTTTTTCTTTTACTTTTATGTCAATTTATGTACAACTTCAGGCCAATAAAGCCTAAACCTCTAGCTGTGGACATGCATGTTTCTGCTTTCTAAAGACATCATCAGGACAGCATAACAATATTGTGTCTACAAAATATCTGAACTATCAAACTAAAACCATGAGTAAAAAGGTCACAAAGGAAAACCAATTGGTTACAAAAATTAAAAAGAAAAATCTAGCAAAGATAGACTTTTCACTGTGTGATACCTTAAACATCTTCTTATTAGATACAACATAGGATATATGCAACATACTCTTTAAGGATATCAGGTGTTTCAGCTAAATGGCAATTCTGAATAGCCATAAACTTTTCTTTTACTTTTAAGTCAATTTATGGACAATTTCATGCCAATAAAGCCAAACCCTTTTACTATGGGCATACATATTTCTGCCTTCTTATGACATCATCAACACAACTTAACATTAGGGTGTCTAAAAAATATCCCAACTCTCAAACTAAAATAATGAATAAAAAGGTCATTCAGGAAGAACAATTGGTTAAAAAAACACAAACAGAAAAATTTATCAAAGCCAGACTTTCCACTGTGTGATACCTTAAACTTCTTGTATCAGAGGTAACATGGGATATATTCAAATTACTCTTTAAGGATATCAAGTGAATGTCCATGAATTTTTCTTTCATTTTAAGTCTATTTATGGACAATTTCAGGCCAATTAAACAAACCCTTTTGCTGTGGACATGCATGTTTCAGCCTTCTTATGGCATTATCAGCACATCATAACAATAGCTTGTCTATGAAATATCCCAAATACCAAACTACAACAATGAGTAAAATGGTCACATAGGAAAATCAATAGGTTAAAACACACACAAAAAAATGTAGCAAAGTTTCACTTTTTACTGTGTGATACCTTAAACCTCTTATATCACAGGCAACATGAGATATATGCAAATTATTCTAAGGATATCAGGTCTTTCACATAATGGCAATTCCGAATGCCCATGACTTGTTTTTTTTACTTTTAAGTCTATTTCTGAACAACTTCAGACCAATAAAGCCAAACTCTCTAGCTGTGGACAAAAATGCTTCTGCCTTCTTATGGCATCATCTACACAGTATAACAATAGGGTGTCTAAAAAAATCCCAACTAACAAACTAAAAAATGCATAAAAATGTCACCCAGGAAAACCAATTAGCTAAAAAACACAAAAAGCAAAATCTAACAAAGCTAAACTTTCAACTGTGTGATACCTGAAACTTCTTGTATCAGAGACAACATGGGATTTATGCAAATTAATCTTTAATGGTATCAGGTGTTTCAGCTAAATGTCCTTTTTGGACATCCATGACTTTTTCTTTTAAGTCTATTTAAGGACAATTCCAGGCCAATAAAGCCAAATTCTCTAGCTGTGGACATGCGTGTTTATATGTATTATAGAATTATCAGCACATCATAAAAGAAAAGGCTCACATTTGGAAACACAGGGTTGTCACACCCAACTGATATCCATAAACATTATGGTGCCAACAAAATATCCCAACTAACAAACTAAAACAATGAATAAAAAGGTCACACAGAAAAAACAATTGTTAAAAAACACAAAAAAGAAAACACTAGCAAAGTTAGACTTACCACTGTGTGACACCTTAAACCTCTTGTATCAGAAGCAACATGTGATATATGCAAATTACTCTATAAGTATATCAGATGTTTCAACTAAATGGTAATTCTGAATCTCCATGACCTTTTCTTTTACTTTTAAGTCTAGTTATGTACAATTTCAGGCCAATAAAGCCAAACCCTCTAGCTGTGGACATGCATGTTTCTGTGTTCTTAAGGCATCATCAGCACAGCATAACAATATGGTGCCTACAAAATATCTAAACTAACAAACTAAAACCATGAGTAGAAACGTCACACAGGAAAACCAAATGGCTAAAAAAATATAGCAAAGGTAGACTTTCCACTGTGTTATATCTTAAACCTCTTGTATCAGAGGCAACATGGGATATATGCAAATTGCTCTTTAATGATATCAGGTGTTTCTGCTAAATGGCAATTCTGAATGCCCATTACTTTTTCTTTTATATTTTAGTCTTATTATAGACAACTTCAGGCCAATAATGCCAACCCCTGAAGCTGTGGACATATAGGTTTCTGCCTTCTTATGCCATCATCAGGACAGTATAACATTACGGTGTCTAAAAAATATCTTAACTAACAAACTAAAGCAATGAGTAAAAAGGTCACACAGGAAATCCAACTGGTTAAAAACACAAAAAGAAATATCTATCAAAGGTAGGCTTTCCACTGTGTGATACCTTAAACCTCTTGTATGAGAGGAATCATGGGATATATGCAAACTACTCTTTAAGAAGATCAGCTTTTTTCAGCCAAATGGCAATTCTGAATGTTCATGACTGTTTCTTTTACTTTTAAGCCTATATATGGACACTTTCAGACCAATAAAGCTAAACCCCTAAGTTGTGGATATGCATGTTTCTGCCTTCTTATGGCAAGATCAGGATAGCAAAACATTAGAGTGTCTACAAAATATCCCAAATAAACAAACTAAAACAATCCGTAAAAAGGGAACAAAGGAAAAACAATTGGCTAAAAAACACAAAAACAAAATCTACCAAAGCTAGACTTTCTACTGTGTGATATATTAAACCTCTTGTTATCAGACACAACATAAGATATATGCAATTTACTCTTTATAGATATCTGGGGTTTCAACTAAATGGCAATTCTGAATGGCCATAGCTTTTTCTTTTACTTTTAAGTCTACTTATATACAAATCAAGGCCAATAAAGCCAAACCCTCTAGTTGCGGGCATCCATATTTCTGTGTTCTTATGGCATCATCAACACAACTTAACATTAGGATGTCTACAAAATATCACAACCCTCAAAATAAAACAAGGAGTAAAAAGGTCATTCAGGAAAAAACAATTGGTTAAAAAACACAAACAGAAAAAAATTAGCAATAGACTTTCCACTTTGTGATACCTTAAACCTCTTGTATCAGAGGTAACATGAGGTATATGCAAATTACTATTTGAGGATATCAAGTGTTTCAGATAAATGGCAGTTTTGAATGATCATGACTTTTTCTTTTATTTTAAGTCTATTTATAGACAATTTCAAGCCAAAAAAAACCCCTCTAGATTTGGGCATGCATGTTTCTGCCTTTTAATGGCATTATCAGCACAACATAAAATTAGGCTGTCTATGAAGTATCCCAACTGCCAAACTAAAACAATGAGTAAAAAGGTCATACAGGAAAATCAATTGGTTAAAACACACAAAAAGAAAAATCTAGCAAAGCTTGACTTTCCACTGTGTGATACCTTAAAACTCTTATATCACAGGTAACATGGGATGTATATTCAAATTATTCTTAAGGATATCAGGTCTTTCACATAATGGCAATTCCGAATGCCCATGACTTGTTATTTTACTTTTAAGTCTATTTACGGGCAACTTCCGGCAAATAAAGCCAAACATTCTAGCTGTGGATAAGAATGTTTCTGCTTTCTTATGGCATCATCAGCACAGTATAACGTTAGGGTTTCTAAAAATATATCCCAACTAACAAACTAAAAAAATGCATAAAAACGTCACATAGGAAAACCAATTGGTCAAACACAAAAAGAAAAATCTAGCAAAGCTAAACTTTCAGCTGTGTGATACCATAAACTTCTTGTATCAGAGACAACATGGGATGTATGCAAATTACTCTTTAATGATATCAGGAGTTTCAGCTAAATGTCCTTTTTGAACATCCATGACTTTTTATTTTACTTTTAAGTCTTCAGGTCAATAAAGCCAAATTCTCTAACTGTAGACATGCGTGTTTCTACTTTTTATAGAATCATAAGCACATGATGAAAGAAAAGTTGCACATTTGGAAACACAGGGTTGTCACACCCAACTGATATCCATAAACATTATGGTATCTACAAAATATCCCAACTAACAGACTAATACAATGAGCAAAAAGGTCACACAGGCAAACCAATTGGTTAAAAAACGCAAAAAGAAGTCTAGCAAAGCTAGACTTACGACTGAGTAATACCTAAAAAAAAAATGCTTTTATCAGAAGCAACATGGGATATATGCAAATTACTCTATTAAGATATCAGTTGTTTCAGCTAAATGGCAATTCTGAATCTCCTTGACTTTTTCTATTACTTTGAAGTCGATTTATATACAATTTCTGGCCCATAAAGCCAAACTCTGTAGCTGTGGAAATGCATGTTTCTGCCTTCTTAAGGCATCATCAGCACAGCATAACAATATGGTGTCTACAAAATATCTGAACTAACAAACTAAAACCATGAGTGAAAAAGTCTAACAGGAAGACCAATTGGTTAAAAAAAATTAAAAAGAAAAATCTAGCAAAGGTAGACTTTCCACTGTATTTTATCTTAAACCTCTTGCATCAGACACAACATGGTACATATGCAAATTATTATTTAATGATATCAGGTGTTTCTGCTAAATGGCTATTCTGAAGGCCCATTACTTTTTCTTTTATATATAAGTCTTATTAAAGACAACTTCAGGCCAATACAGCCAAATCATCTAGCTGTGGACATGCATGTTTCCACCTTCTTATGGCATCATCAAGATAGCATAACATTGCGGTGTCAAAAAAATATCCTAACAAACTAAAACAATGGGTAAAAAGGTCACACTGGAAAACCAATTGGTTAAAAAACACAAAAAGAAATATCTATCAAAGCAAGACTTTTCACTGTGTGATACCTTAAACCTCTTGTATCAGAGGCAACATGGGATATATGCAAATTACTCTTTAAGCAGATCAGCTTTTTTAGCTAAATGGCAATTCCGAATGTCCATGATTTTTTCTTTTAAGTCTATATATGGACACTTTCAGGACAATAAAGAAAAATACTCTAGTTGTGGACATGCATGTTTCTGCCTTCTAATGGCATCATCAGGACAGCATGACATCAGGGTGTCTACAAAATATCCCAACTAACAAACTAAAACCATCAGTAAAAATGTAACAAATGAGAGCCAATTGGTTAAAAAACACACAAAAAAAATATAGCAAAGCTAGACTTTCCACTAAGTGATACCTTAAACCTATTGTTATCAGACACAACATAGGATGAAAAATCTAGCAAAGCTAAACTTTCCACTGTGTGATACCATAAACCTCTGGTTATCAGATACAACATAGGATATATAGAATTTGCTTTTTAAGGACATCAGGTGTTTCAGTTAAATGGCAATTTTGAATGGCCATAACTTTTTCATTTACTTTTACTTTTATGTCTATTTATGAACAATTTCAGGCCAGTAAAGCTAAACTCTCAAGTTGTGGGGATCCATATTTCTGCCTTCTTATGGCATCATCAGCCCAGCTTAACATTAGGGTGTCTACAAAATATCCCAACTCTGTAACTAAAACAATGAGCAGAAAGGTAACACAGGAAAACCAATTGGTTAAAAAACATATCCAGAAAAATATAGTAAAGGTAGGCTTTCTAATGTGTGATATGTTAAACCTCTTGTATCAGAGGCAACATAGAATATATGCTAATTACTCTTAGAGGATATCAGGTGTTTCAACCAAGTGGAAATTCTGAATGTCCATGACTTTTTCTTTTACATTTCAATATATTTATATATAATTTCAGCCAAATAAAGCCAAAACCTTCAGCTATGGACATGCAAGTTTCTGCCTTCTTATAGCATCATCAGCACAGCATAACATTAGGGTGTCTACAAAATATCCCAACTAACAAGCTAAAACAATGAGTAAAAGGTCACACAGAAAAACAAATTAGTTAAAAAAATCAAACATGTTTCTGTCTTCTCATGGCATCACCAGCACAGCATAACATTATGGTGTATACTAAATACCCTAACTATCAAATTAAAACAATGAGTAAAAAGGTTAACCAGGAAAACCAATTGTTTAAAAAAATTAAAAAGGAAAATCTAGCAAAGCTAGACTTTCAACTGTGTTATATCTTAAACCTCTTGTATCAGAGGCAACATTGCACATATGCAAATAACTCTTTAAGAATATCAGGTGTTTCAGCTAAATGGCAATTCTGAATGTCCATTACTTTTTCTTTTACGTTTAAGTCTATTTATAGACAACGTCAGGCCAATAAAGCCAAACACTCTAGTTGTGGACATGTATGTTTCTGCCTTCTTATGGTATCATCTGGAGAGCATAATATTAGGGTGCCTAGAAAACATTCCGACTAACAAACTAAAACAATCAGTAAAAAGGTAACAAAGGAAAACCAATAGGTTAAAAAACACAAAAAGAAAAATCTAGCAAAGCTAGAATTTCCACTGTGTGATACCTTAAACCTCTTGTTATCAGATGCAACACAGAATAAATGCAATTTACTCTTTGAGGATATCAGGTGTTTCAGCTAAATGGCAATTCTGAACAGCCATGATGTTTTCTAAGTCTATTTATGGCCAATAAAGCCAAATCTTCTAGTTGCAAACATGCATATTTCTGAATTCTTATGGCATCATCAGCACCGCTTAACATTAGGGTATCTACAAAATATCCCAACAAAAAGATCACACAGAAAAACCAATTGGTTAAAAAACACAAAAAGAAAAATCTAGCAAAAGCTTGACTTTCCACTGTGTGATACCGTAAAACTCTTATATGACAGGCAACATGGGATATATGCAAATTATTCTTAAGGATATCAGGTCTTTCAGCTAAATGGTGGTTCTGTATGCACATGACTTGTTCTTTTACTTTTAAGTTTATTTATGGATAACTTCAGGCCAATAAAGCCAAAGACTCTAGCTGTGGGCAAGAATGTTTCTGACTTCTTATGGCATCAGCAGCACAATATAACATTTGGTGTCTAAAAAATATCCCAACTAACAAACTAAAAAATGAATAAATATCTCACATAGGAAAACCAGTTTGTTAAAAAAACACAAAAAGAAAAATCTAGCAAAGCTAGACTTTTAACTGTGTGATACCCTAAATGTCTTGTATTAGAGGCAGCATGGGATATATGCAAATTATTATTTAAATATATCAGGTGTTTCAGCTAAATGTCCTTTTTGAATATCCATAACTTTTTATTTTACTTTTAAGTATATTTATGGACAATTTCAGGCCAATAAAGCCACATTCTCTAGCTATAGACATGCACGTTTTTACTTTTTATAGAATGATCAGCACATCATAAGAGAAAACTTTCACATCTGGAAACACAGGGTTGTCACACCCAACTGATATCCATAAACATTATGGTGTCTACAAAATATCCCAGCTAACATACTAAAATAATGAGTAAAAATGTCACACAGGAAAACCAATTGGTTAAAAACCAGAAAAAGAAAAATCTAGCAAAGCTAGACTTACCACTGTGTGATACGTTAAAACTCTTATATCAGAAGCAACATGGGATATATGCAAATTACTCTAAAAGGCTATCACTTGTTTCAGCTAAATGGCAATTCTGAATCTCCATGACTTTTTCTTTTACTTTTAAGTCTATTTATGCACAATTTCAGGCCAATAAAGCCAAATCCTCTAGCTGTGGACATGCATATTTCTTCTTTCTTATGGCATCGTCAGCACAGCATAACATTAGAGTGTCTACAAAATAGCTGGACTAACAAATTAAAACCATGAGTAAAAAGGTCACACAGGAAAATCAATTGGTTAAAAACACATAAAGAAAAATCTAGCAAAGCTAGACTTTCCACGGTGTGGTACTTTAAACCTCTTGTATCTGAGGAAACACCTACTGTAATGATCTACCTCCAAGTTAGCACTAACAGACACATGATGCAAACACACACACACAAGCACACATTATAGTCCCACGGAAATGCACATGGCACCCTCAACACACACATACACAGACTACGGCAATCACAAACACAGTTGAACACAGTACCTATGTGAACCGCTACACCGGCAGCGATAACTAAATGTCCCTTAATATCATGATAATATTACACGCGGTTCTAGTGTTCCGGTACTGTGGACTTTCGGTCTTTCAGCCTCGTGATTATGAATGTCGGTATGTGACACATTCCACAGTTGGCAGTATCCTATTTATTTCTACCTCCATGGTTGTGTACATGTCGTTGACCTATCTACATATTTGCAGATATAGGTGAATCCGTATATATCAACATATACCTCTCTATCACCCTTTCTATTTCTATTATGTATATGTGTATGTATATATATATATATATATATATATATATATATATATATATATATATAAATATATAAAACAGAGAGAGTGACAGACAGAATACACCTTTCATTGTGTACATGTCGGTGTATACTGTTACCTGGACTCCGCACATTTGTATTTGAACCTGTCACATTACACACCTGTCGTTGGTACATCTTGGGTAGCTTAGTGTTAGGTGATTGTGTACATGATTGCATGTTCTACTCCTGGCAGTAGTCATTTTACCCTTCAGAGCAGGCACTATTAGTACAGGGGTGAATAATGCTGGTTTCACCTGTTCTGGACATCAGTGACCGTGATATGTGCAATATTCAGATAAGCTTAGCCCTGTTTCGCGCATATCCGTATAGTCATATTTAAATGATGCTTACCAGCACTGGGCAACGCATATTCCTGCTAACATATGCTAAACATGATCTGTTGACCTGCATCCAACATGCCTTATTCGTGCCTTTGGGATTACGTTACATCCCTTGCAGGACGTGGGACCGGGAACATGCACGATATTCACTGCATTTACCACTTGGGCATCTGGGATTTGTACACGTGTTATGGCGTTTTGTATGTGGACTATACTACGGCTGTTACTCCATACTGTGATCAAATGGGTAACTCAGTTAGTTTACATATGGATGAGACCTCTTAATAATATGTCCAAGTGATGTTTAATGGATGTGCTCCAGCATTGGGTATGTATGTCACAGTGAGCCCCACACTATAATGTGCTACACCTTTACACAACCATAGGTGGAGCATGCTGGGATGACAGATACCTGTCATGGGTACACCCCATGCTTCGCCACTACAGCCATGATTACATTATATGGAGCCCCTCATTAATACACCAGGGAATCCATGCAGAGTGTGTGGGGAACAGTGATTACACACATGGATCCCACAACTGGCTCTGCTCCACTGAGCGACAGTTGGTTACTCGATGTGGTGACGACAGCAGACACTGTATGCCTCGACTCATGAATGGTCTCTGACAATCAGGCGTGTACCTACCGATGTACCTAGGAACCTATACACACAGTACCAACATATGCTGATATGTGCGTGTACTGTTCAGGTGTTGACATTCCTTGTACCAGTAGCTGTTGTGTGTACAATGGTTGAGGGCTGCCTATGTAAGATTCACACAGTAGGCCACGTATACATTACAATTTACAGGTGGTCGTGTGTGTGTGTGCCATACATTTTACTGTGTGTGCAGGTGGAGAGGTGTGTCAGTCCGTAGGGGCCTACACTGTCAGAGTATGTGCTATACGTTTCCTCTTTGCCAAGGCATATGGATATTGGGCACGCCGCCGTCTGCCTACTGGGGCTGGCACAGGGTGTTCATGGTCTGAATCCCTCTGTGCCTGTGATGGCCTTGGTAATTGCAGTGGGCTGTGAGGGCCTTCACCATTTTGTCCCTGCTGCAGCTGTTTCCGCAGGATCATATTATGTAGCATGGCACATACTATGAGAATGTGGGCACACATGCCTGGAGAGTACTGCAAGGCTCCACCAGATATGTCCAAGCAACGGAACCGTGATTTCAGCATCCTGAACGCACGCTCTATGATGATTCTGGTTTGTGCGTTTGCCTCATTATGGAGTTCTTGCATGGGTGTCTGTGCATTTCTGATGGGAGTCATTATCCAAGGCTCCAGTGCATAGCCAGCATCCCCCACAAGGTGGCCATGTGTGATGTCCCCCCTGACAAATACCTGATACAGCTGTGAGGCATGCCAGATGTGGGAGTCACGGTAGCTTCCAGGGCTGCCAGCGCACACATCCATGATAATGCCCTGGGCATTGCGCACAACCTGGCAGTTGATGGAGTGGTATCCCTTGTGGTTTATGTAGCGCCTACCATGCTCACCGGGTGGTGACTTGATATGTATGTGCATGCAGTCTATCGCACCCAGTACCTCCGGGTAGTGTGCCACATGGTGGAAGAGACGCATATTGCTGGCCAACTCCTCCTGAGTTTGGTGGAAGTAGATATGCTCATTGGCATGTGGTACATGACATCCAGGAACTGGTGTAGTACCTTGGATGCTGATGCCTGTGAGATCCCCATTATATCTCCAGTTGGCCTTTGAAAGGTACCCTTGGCTAGTATTCATAAGCTTACACATACCTTCGTGTCCACTGGGATGGGTTCCCCTCTGTTGTTTCTGGATCTGAGGTGTGGCCATCACAGCTCAACTATTTGCTGTAAGATGTCCCTGTCCACCCTGTAATGCTCTACTATCTCCAGATCATGTAGCCCCTGGTAGGTTACCCTTGGTCTGAACACTCTTCTCCTCCTCCGGGGCCTGCGGTGGTTGTCAGCATCATCCTCAACAACACCGTCAGTCTCTAACACATGGTGATGAATCACAGCTATGGCAGCTCCCAACATGTACATTGTAAAAGTTCCCCGTATGTTTACACCTATGGTGCAGTGTTTGGGAATACACAGGTGTGTGTGGGGTGCTTTCATGCTTTATACTATTGTGCTGTGAACACTGATGATGTCATAGGGTGTGTATGTACGATCGTAGCTACTGGGTATCTTATGTGTTTTACGACAGGAACTACTATTGTGGTGCCTTTGGTGTTGAATTACATTTGGCTGCCTTGGATTACCTCTTGCCCTTCCCTTTACATTTCGTAACATTTCAGCTCCCATTTTCTGGCATGCATCCAGCAGCCTGCTTTCGTTTGTACTTTCCCACACCTGGCTTATCTTGCGTAATGTGTTCTATGGCCGGTCTACTGCAGGTTTGCTTTGCTCTGCTATGACAGTTCTCTTTTCTTTGCAATCCAACACCTACCCTATCCTGTTTTGCAGGTTTCTGCGAGCAGACTTGTCAGCTGCCGTCAATTGCCCGCTGTGAGTTAATAGGTGTTAATTGCTCAGTTGTACTCCAATTACACTACTGCAGCATTTCATTATTTTCTTCCCCTGACCTTCCTGTTTGAGCTATGGTGCATGGCACGTGCGTCCACTTACAGGGTTTCGGGCACGTTTTCCTCCTTGTACACATGCACTTTCGGGCACCATATGTGCTCTCAGCTAGAGATGCTATACCTACCTCCCCACCCCTGTCTTGCGGCTTTGCTTAGCAATGGCCAGGCCGGATTTGCATTGCTCCAATGTGCTTACAGCTACGGTGGCACACCCCACTGCTGATATCATGTATAGCTCTAAGCCACTCCTCATTGTTGTAGCGCTGTGCCGTATGGTACATCCTTATTCTGCTGGGACGTTTGCGATTCACTATTACCTGCCTCATTTGCATGGCATTGACTACTAATTCATAGTTACAGTGCCGAACATTGTCATAGACTCTTAGCAACCCTTGCAGCTTGGTTGTTGTGTACCATGCAAACCATTGAGTATTATGGTGAAATCATGATTTGTATTACATTGCGATTTTATGACATTGGTATATATTTTCTTTGTGTTCCCGTTTGAGCACACATGCCCTGCGATTGCACTTTGCGTTACTATGGACATGACATTAAATGTTGTTTTTTAGGTGTTGTGCATCTTTTCTTATGCCACTGGCTGTATATTTAGCCATTGGCATTTGTTAACTTTGTAATACATGAGTCTGGTCCGCTTTCATAGCTCTGATGTTCTGTTTGGAAAAATGTAAACCGTGTTTTTTGGTTTACATTTCTGTGGACTTACGCTACGCCTGCACCACTTCATGAATCGCTATGTACCTTCATTTGCATGGTGTGGCACTGCGCATGGGATGATTAGCATACCTAAGCCGAGGGCTGCACAGATCTGGCGTACGCCTTTAGTGCACGTGGAATTGGATCGTACCTGAATCGCTTGGCGGCTATGTTTGGCGTTATACCGCTTACGTTACGCCTGCGCCTGGCACAAGCTTCATGAATCCCGGGAATGAGTAAAAAGATCACACAGGAAAACCAACTGGTTGAAAAAAACATAAACACAAAAACTTAGGAAAGCTAGACTTTCTACTGTGTTATACCCTAAACCTCTTATGTCAGAAGCGAGATGGGATACGTGCAAATTACTCTTAAAGGATATCAGTTTTTCAGATAAACGGCAATTCTGAATGTCCATGACTGTTTCTTTTACTTTAATTTTAAGTCTATTTATGGACAATTTCAGGCCAATAAAGCCACATCTTGTAGCTGTGGACTTGCACATTTCTGCCTTCTTATGGCATCATCAGCACTCACAACATTATGGTGTCTACAAACTTTCCCAACTACCAAACTAAAACATTGAGTAGAAAGGTCACACAGGAAAATCAATTGGTTAAAAAACACACAAAAAAAGAAAACTTAGCAAAGCTAGACTTTCTATTGTGTGATAACTTAAACCTCTTTTATCAGTGGCAACATGGTTTATATGCAAATTACTTTTTATTGATATCAGGTGTTTCAGCTAAATGGCAATTCTGAATTTCCATGACTTTCTCTTTTACTATTACTTTTAAGTCTATTTATGGACAATTTCAAACCAATAAAACCAATCCCTCTAGTTGTGGACATGCATATTTCTGCATTCTTATGGCATCATCAGCACTCACAACATTATGGTGTCTACAAACTTTCCCAACTACCAAACTAAAACATTGAGTAGAAAGGTCACACAGGAAAATCAATTGGTTCAAAAACACAAACAGAAAAATTTAGTAAAGCTAGGCTTACTACTGTTGGATATGTTAAACATCTTGTATCAGAGGCAACATGGGGTATATGCAAATTATTCTTTAAGGATATCAGGTGTTTCAGCTAAATGGCAATTCTGAATATCATGACTTTTTCTTTTACTTTATGTCTATTTATGGACAATTTCAAGCCAATAAAGCAAAACACTCTAGCTATGGGCATGCATGTTGTTGCCTTCTTATGGCATCATCAGCACAGCATAACATTAGGGTGTCTACAAAATATCCCAACTAAAAACTAAAACAATGAGTAAAAATGTCACACAGGAAAACCAATTGTTTAAAAAACAATAAAAGAAAAACCTAGAAAAGCTCCATTTTCCACTGTGTTATGTCTTAAACCTCTTGTATCAGAGGCAACATGGGATATATGCAAATTATTCTTTAAGGATATCAGGTGTTTAACCTACAATTGCGATTCTGAATGTTTATGACTTTTTCTCTTACTTTTAAAATTATTTATAGACAACTTCAGGAAAATAAAGCCAAAACCTATAGCTGTGGACATGCATGCTTCAGCCTTCTTATGGCATCATCATCATCACAGCATTACATAAAAGTGCCTAAAAATATTCCAACTAAAAACTAAAGCAATGAGTAAAAAGGTCACACAGGAAAAACAATTTGTTAAGAATCTCAAAAAGAAAAACCAGCAAAGCTAGACATCCCACTGTGTGATACCTTAAACATCTTGCATCAGAGGCAACATGGGATATATGCAAATTACTCTTTAAGGATATCATGTGTTTCAGATAAATGACAATTCTGAATGTTCATGACTTTTTTTTTTAATTTTACTTGTAAGTCTATTTATATACCATTTCAGGCCAATAAAGCCAAAGACTCTAGCTGTCAATATGCATGGTTCTGTCTTCCTATGGCATCATCAGCACAGCATAACGTTAGGTTGTCTACAAAATATCCCAACTACCAAACTAAAACAATGAGTAAAGAGGTCACACAAGAAAACCAATTGGTTAAAAAACAGAAAAAGAAAAATCTAGCAAAGCTTGACTTTCCACTGTGTGATACCTTAAACCTCTTGTATTGCAGGTAACATGGGATATATGCAAATTACTCTTTAAGGATATCATGGCAATTCTGAATGTCTATGACTGTTTCTTTTACTTTTACTTTTAAGTATATTTATGGACAATTTCCTACCAATAAAGCCAAACCGTCTAACTGTGGACATGAATGTTTCTGCCTTCTTATGGCATCATCAGCACAGCATAACAATAGGGTGTCTAGAAAATATCCCAACTACCAAACTAAAACAATGAGTAAAAAAGTCACACAAGAAAACCAGTTGGTTAAAAAACAGAAAAAGAAAAATCTAGCAAAACTTGACTTTCCCCTCTGTGATACTTTAAAGTTCTTGTATTGCAGGTAACATGTGATATACACAAATTACTCTTTAAGCATATCACGTGTTTCAGCTGAATGGCAGTTGTGAATGTCCATGACTTTTTCTTTTATTTTATGTCTAGTTATGGACACTTTCAGGCCAAAAAAATACAAACGAACTAGCTGTGGACATGCATGTTTCGGCCATCTTATGGCATTATCAGCACAGCATAACATTAGGTTTTCTATGAAATATCCCAACTACCAAACTAAAACAATGAGTAAAAAGGTCACACAGGAAAATCAATTGTTTAAAACACACGAAAAGAAAATCTAGCTAAATGTTTAAATGTCCACTGTGTGATACCTTAAATCTCTTTTATCACAGGCAACATGGGATATATGCAAATCATTCTTAAGGATATAAGGTCTTTCACATAATGGCAATTCTGAACACCCATGACTTGTTATTTTACTTTTAAGTCTATATATGAACAACTTCAGACCAATAAAGCCAAACCCTGTAGCTGTGGAAAATAATGTTTTTGCCTTCTTATGGCATCATCAGCACAGTATAACATTAGGGTGCCTAAAAAAATATCCCAACTAACAAACTAAAAAATGCATAAAAATGTGACACAGGAAAACCAATTAGCTAAAAAACACAAAAATAAAAATCTAGCAAAACTAATCTTTCAACTGTGTGATACCTTAAACGTCTTGTATCAGAGACTACATGGGATATATGCAAAATAATCTTTAATGATATCAGGTGTTTCAGCTAAATGTCCTTTTTGAACATCCATGACTTTTACTTTTAAGTCTATTTAAGGACAGTTTCAGGCCAATAAAGCCAAATTCTATAGCAGTGGACATGTGCGTTTCTACTTATTATAGACTCATCAGCACATCATAAAAAATGTTTCATGTTTGGAAACATAGGGTTGTCACGCAACTGATATCAATAAACATTATGGTGTCTAAAAAAATATCACCACTAGCAAACTAAAACAATGAGTAAAAAGGTCACACAGGAAAGCCAATTGGTTAAAAAAACATAAAAAGAAAACTCTAGCAAAGCTAGACTTACCACTGTGTGATATATTAAACCTCTTGTATCAGAGGCAACATGGGATATACGCAAATTACTCTCTAAGAATATCAATAGTTTCAGCTAAAAGGCAGTTCTGAACGTCCATGACTTTTTTTTTTACTTTTAAGTCTATTTATGGACAATTTCAGGCCAATAAAACCAAACCCTCTAGCTGTGGACATGCATGTTTCTGCATTCTTATGGCATTATGAGCACAGCATAACATTAGGCTGTCTACAGAATATCCCAACTACAAAACTAAAGCAATGAGTAAAAAGGTCACACAGAAAAATTAGTTGGTTAAAGCACACAAAAAGAAAAAAACTAGCAAAGCTTGACTTTCTAATGTGTGTTACCTTAAACCTCTTATTAAACAGGCAACATGGGATATATGCAAATTATCCATAAGCATATCAGGTCTTTCACATAATGGCAATTCTGAATACCCATGACTTTTTCTTTTACTTTTAATTCTATTGATGGACAACTTCCGGGAAATAAATCCAAACCCTCTATCGGTGAGCAAGAATGTTTCTGCCTTCTTATGGCATCATCACCACAGTATAACATTAGGGTGTTTAAAAAAATCCCAACTAACAAAATAAAAAATGTCATTCAGGAAAACCAATTGATTAAAAAACAGAAAAAGAGAACTCTAGCAAAGTTAGACTTACCAGTGTGTTATACCTTACATCTCTTTTATCTGAAGCAAGATGGGATATATGCAAATTACTCTCTAAGGGTATCAGGTGTTTCAGCTAAATGGCTATTCTGAATCTTCATGACTTTTTCTTTTACTTTTATGTCAATTTATGTACAACTTCAGGCCAATAAAGCCAAAACCTCTAGCTGTGGACATGCATGTTTCTGCTTTCTTAAGACATCATCAGGACAGCATAACAATATTGTGTCTACAAAATATCTGAACTATCAAACTAAAACCACGAGTAAAAAGGTCACAAAGGAAAACCAATTGGTTACAAAAATTAAAAAGAAAAATCTAGCAAAGATAGACTTTTCACTGTGTGATACCTTAAACATCTTCTTATTAGACACAACATAGGATATATGCAATATACTCTTTAAGGATATCAGGTGTTTCAGCTAAATGGCAATTCTGAATAGCCATAAACTTTTCTTTTACTTTTAAGTCTATTTATGGACAATTTCATAACAATAAAGCCAAACCCTCTTGCGATGGGTATCCATATTTCTGCCTTCTTATGACATCATCAACACAACTTAACATTAGGGTGTCTACAAAATATCTCAACTCTCAAACTAAAATAATGAATAAAAAGGTCATTCAGGAAGAACAGTTGGTTAAAAAAACACAAGCAGAAAAATTTATCAAAGCCAGACTTTCCACTGTGTGATACCTTAAACTTCTTGTATCAGAGGTAACATGGGATATATTCAAATTACTCTTTAAGGATATCAAGTGAATGTCCATGAATTTTTCTTTCATTTTAAGTCTATTTATGGACAATTTCAGGCCGATAAAACAAACCCTCTTGCTGTAGACATGCATGTTTCAGCCTTCTTATGGCATTATCAGCACATCATAACAATAGTTTGTCTATGAAATATCCCAAATACCAAACTACAACAATGAGTAAAATGGTCACATAGGAAAATCAATAGGTTAAAACACACAAAAAGAAAAATGTAGCAAAGTTTCACTTTTTACTGTGTGATACCTTAAACTTCTTATATCACAGGCAACATGAGACATATGCAAATTATTCTAAGGATATCATGTCTTTCACATAATGGCAATTTCGAATGCCCATGACTTGTTTTTTTTTACTTTTAAGTCTATGTTTGAACAACTTCAGGCCAATAAAGCCAAACTCTCTAGCTGTGGATAAGAATGTTTCTGCCTTCTTATGGCATCATCTACACAGTATAACATTAGGGTGTCTAAAAAAATCCCAACTAACAAACTAAAAAAATGCATAAAAATGTCACCCAGGAAAACCAATTAGCTAAAAAACACAAAAAGCAAAATCTAGCAAAGCTAAACTTTCAACTGTGTGATACCTGAAACTTCTTGTATCAGAGACAACATGGGATTTATGCAAATTAATCTTTAATGATATCAGGTGTTTCAGCTAAATGTCCTTTTTGGACATCCATGCCTTTTTCTTTTACTTTTAAGTCTATTTAAGGACAGTTTCAGGCCAATAAAGCCAAATTCTCTAGCTGTGGACATGTGTGTTTATACATATTATAGAATTATCAGCACATCATAAAAGAAAAGGCTCATATTTGGAAACACAGGGCTGTCACACCCAACTGATATCCATAAACATTATGGTGCCTACAAAATATCCCAACTAACAAACTAAAACAATGAAAAAAAGGTCACACAGGAAAACCAATTGTTAAAAAACACAAAAAGAAAACTCTAGCAAAGTTAGACTTACCACTGTGTGACACCTTAAACCTCTTGTATCAGAAGCAACATGGGATATATACAAATTACTCTATAAGTATATTAGATGTTTCAACTAAACGGTAATTCTGAACCTCCATGACCTTTTCTTTTACTTTTACGTCTAGTTATGTACAATTTCAGGCCAATAAAGCCAAACCCTCTAGCTGTGGACATGCATGTTTCTACTTTCTTAAGGCATCATCAGCACAGCATAACAATATGGTGCCTACAAAATATCTAAACTAACAAACTAAAACCACGAGTAGAAATGTCACACAGGAAAACCAAATGGTTAAAAAAATATAGCAAAGGTAGACTTTCCACTGTGTTATATCTTAAACCTCTTGTATCAGATGCAACATGGGATATATACAAATTGCTCTTTAATGATATCAGGTGTTTCTGCTAAATGGCAATTCTGAATGCCCATTACTTTTTCTTTTACATTTTAGTCTTATTATAGACAACTTCAGGCCAATAATGCCAATCCCTGAAGCTGTGGACATACAGGTTTCTGCCTTCTTATGCCATCATCAGGACAGTATAACATTAGGGTGTCTAAAAAAATATCTTAACTAACAAACTAAAGCAATGAGTAAAAAGGTCACACAGGAATCCAACTTGTTAAAAACACAAAAAGAAATATCTATCAAAGCTAGGCTTTCCACTGTGTGATACCTTAAACCTCTTGTATGAGAGGAATCATGGGATATATGCAAACTACTCTTTAAGGAGATCAGCTTTTTTCAGCTAAATGGTAATTCTGAATGTTCATAACTGTTTCTTTTACTTTTAAGCCTATATATGGACACTTTCAGACCAATAAAGCTAAACCCCTAAGTTGTGGATATGCATGTTTCTGCTTTCTTATGGCATGATCAGGATAGCAAAACATTAGAGTGTCTACAAAATATCCCAACTAACAAACTAAAACAATCCGTAAAAAGGGAACAAAGGAAAAACAATTGGCTAAAAAACACAAAAACAAAATCTACCAAAGCTAGACTTTCTACTGTGTGATATATTAAACCTCTTGTTATCAGACACAACATAAGATATATGCAATTTACTCTTTATAGATATCTGGGGTTTCAACTAAATGGCAGTTCTGAATGGCCATAGCTTTTTCTTTTACTTTTAAGTCTACTTATATACAAATCAAGGCCAATAAAGCCAAACCCTCTAGTTGCGAGCATCCATATTTCTGTGTTCTTATGGCATCATCAACACAACTTAACATTAGAATGCCTACAAAATATCACAACTCTCAAAATAAAACAAGGAGTAAAAAGGTCATTCAGGAAAAACAATTGGTTAAAAAACAAACAGAAAAAAATTAGCAAAGCTAGACTTTCCACTTTGTGATACCTTAAACCTCTGGTATCAGAGGTAACATGAGATATATGCAAATTACTATTTGAGGATATCAAGTGTTTCAGATAAATGGCAGTTTTGAATGTCCATGACTTTTTCTTTTATTTTAAGTCTATTTATAGACAATTTCAGGCCAAAAAAAACTTCTAGATTTGGGCATGCATGTTTCTGCCTTTTAATGGCATTATTAGCACAACATAAAATTAGGCTGTCTACGAAGTATCCCAACTGCCAAACTAAAACAATGAGCAAAAAGGTCACACAGGAAAATCAATTGGTTAAAACACACAAAAAGAAAAATCTAGCAAAGCTTGACTTTCCACTGTGTGATACCTTAAAACTCTTATATCACAGGTAACATGGGATGTATATTCAAATTATTCTTAAGGATATCAGGTCTTTCACATAATGGCAATTCCGAATGCCCGTGACTTGTTATTTTACTTTTAAGTCTATTTATGGGCAACTTCAGGCAAATAAAGCCAAACCTTCTAGCTGTGGACAAGAATGTTTCTGCTTTCTTATGGCATCATCAGCACAGTATAGCATTAGGGTTTCTAAAAATATATCCCAACTAACAAACTAAAAGAATGCATAAAAACGTCACACAGGAAAACCAATTGGTCAAAACACAAAAAGAGAAATCTAGCAAAACTAAACTTTTAACTGTGTGATACCATAAACTTCTTGTATTAGAGACAACATGGGATATATGCAAATTACTCTTTAATGATATCAGGAGTTTCAGCTAAATGTCCTTTTAGAACATCCATGACTTTTTATTTTACTTTTAAGTCTATTTATGGCAATTTCAGGCCAATAAAGCCAAATTCTCTAACTGTACACATGCGTGTTTCTACTTTTTATAGAATCATAAGCACATGATAAAAGAAAAGTTGCACATTTGGAAACACAAGGTTGTCACACCCAACTGATATCCATAAACATTATGGTATCTACAAAATATCCCAACTAACAAACTAATACAATGAGCAAAAAGGTCACACAGGAAAACCAATTGGTTAAAAAACACAAAAAGGAAAGGCTAGCAAAGCTAGACTTACGACTGAGTAATACCTAAAAAAAAAAAAAACGCTTTTATCAGAAGCAACATGGGATATATGCAAATTACTCTATTAAGATATCAGTTGTTTCAGCTAAATGGCAATTCTGAATCTCCTTGATTTTTTCTTTTACTTTGAAGTCGATTTATATACAATTTCTGGCCCATAAAGCCAAACTCTGTAGCTGTGGAAATGCATGTTTCTGCCTTCTTCAGGCATCATCAGCAGAGCATAACAATATGGTGTCTACAAAATATCTGAACTAACAAACTAAAACCATGAGTGAAAAATTCTAACAGGAAGACCAATTGGTTAAAAAAAATTAAAAAGAAAAATCTAGCAAAGGTAGACTTTCCACTGTATTTTATCTTAAACCTTTTGCATCAGACGCAACATGGGACATATGAAAAGTATTATTTAATGATATCAGGTGTTTCTGCTAAATGGCAATTCTGAAGACCCATTACTTTTTCTTTTATATATAAGTCTTATTAAACACAACTTCAGGCCAATACAGCCAAACCATTTAGCTGTGGACATGCATGTTTCCGCCTTCTTATGGCATCATCAAGATAGCATAACATTACGGTGTCAAAAAAATATCCTAACAAACTAAAACAATGGGTAAAAAGGTCACACAGGAAAACCAATTGGTTAAAAAACACAAAAAGAAATATCTATCAAAGCAAGACTTTTCACTGTGTGATACCTTAAAACTCTTGTATCAGAGGCAACATGGGATATATGCAAATTACTCTTTAACCAGATCAGCTTTTTTAGCTAAATGGCAATTCTGAATGTCCATGACTTTTTCTTTTACTTTTAAGTCTATATATGGACACTTTCAGGACAATAAAGAAAAACATCTAGTTATGGACATGCATGTTTCTGCCTTCTAATGGCATCATCAGGACAGTATAACATCAGGGTGTCTACAAAATATCCCAACTAACAAACTAAAACAATCAGTAAAAATGTAACAAAAGAGAGCCAATTGGTTAAAAAACACAAAAAGAAAAATATAGCAAAGCTAGACTTTCCACTAAGTGATACCTTAAACCTATTGTTATCAGACACAACATAGGATGAAAAATCTAGCAAAGCTAAACTTTCCACTGTGTGATACCATAAACCTCTGGTTATCAGATACAACATAGGATATATGCAATTTGCTTTTTAAGGATATCAGGTGTTTCAGTTAAATGGCAATTTTGAATGGCCATAACTTTTTCATTTACTTTTACTTTTATGTCTATTCATGAACAATTTCAGGCCAATAAAGCTAAACTCTCAAGTTGTGGGGATCCATATTAATGCCTTCTTATGGCATCATCAACCCAGCTTAACATTAGGGTGTCTACAAAATATCCCAACTCTCTAACTAAAACAATGAGTATAAAGGTAACACAGGAAAACCAATTGGTTAAAAAACATATTCAGAAAAATATAGTAAAGCTAGGCTTTCTAATGCATGATATGTTAAACCTCTTGTATCAGAGGCAACATAGAATATATGCTAATTACTCTTAGAGGATATCAGGTGTTTCAACCAAGTGGAAATTCTGAATGTCCATGACTTTTTCTTTTACATTTCATTATATTAGCCAAAACCTTCAGCTATGGACATGCATGTTTCTGCCTTCTTATAGCATCATCAGCACAGCATAACATTAGGGTGTCTACAAAATATCTCAACTAACAAGCTAAAACAATGAGTAAAAGGTCACACAGAAAAAACAATTAGCTAAAAAAAACAAACATGTTTCTGTCTTCTCAAGGCATCACCAGCACAGCATAACATTATGGTGTATACTAAATACCCTAACTATTAAATTAAAACAATGAGTAAAAAGGTTAACCAGGAAAACCAATTGTTTAAAAAAATTAAAAAGGAAAATCTAGCAAAGCTAGACTTTCAACTGTGTTATATCTTAAACCTCTTGTATCAGAGGCAACATTGCATATATGCAAATAACTCTTTAAGAATATTAGGTGTTTCAGCTAAATGGCAATTCTGAATGTCCATTACGTTTTCTTTTACGTTTAAGTCTATTTATAGACAACGTCAGGCCAATAAAGCCAAACACTCTAGTTGTGGACATGCATGTTTCTGCCTTCTTATGGTATCATCTGGAGAGCATAACATTAGGGTGCCTAGAAAACATCCCAACTAACAAACTAAAACAATCAGTAAAAAGGTAACAAAGGAAAACCAATAGATTAAAAAACACAAAAAGAAAAATCTAGCAAAGCTAGAATTTCCACTGTGTGATACCTTACACCTCTTGTTATCAGACGCAACACAGAATAAATGCAATTTACTCTTTGAGGATATCAGGTGTTTCAGCTAAATGGCAATTCTGAACAGCCATGACTTTTTCTAAGTCTATTTATGGCCAATAAAGCCAAATCTTCTAGTTGCAAACATGCATATTTTTGAATTCTTATGGCATCATCAGCACCGCTTAACATTAGGGTGTCTACAAAATATCCCAACAAAAAGATCACACAGGAAAACCAATTGGTTAAAAAACACAAAAAGAAAAATCTAGCAAAAGCTTGACTTTCCACTGTGTGATACCGTAAACTCTTATATGACAGGCAGCACGGGATATATGCAAATTATTCTTAAGGATATCAGGTCTTTCAGCTAAATGGCGGTTCTGTATGCACATGACTTGTTCTTTTACTTTTAAGGTTATTTATGGATAACTTCAGGCCAATAAAGCCAAAGACTCTAGCTGTGGGCAAGAATGTTTCTGCCTTCTTATGGCATCAGCAGCACAATATAACATTTTGGTGTCTAAAAAATATCCCAACTAACAAACTAAAAAATGAATAAATATCTCACATAGGAAAACCAGTTGGTTAAAAAAACACAAAAAGAAAAATCTAGCAAAGCTAGACTTTTAATTGTGTGATACCCTAAATGTCTTAAATTAGAGGCATCATAGGATATATGCAAATTATTATTTAAAGATATCAGGTGTTTCAGCTAAATGTCCTTTTTGAACATCTATAACTTTTTATTTTACTTTTAAGTCTATTTATGGACAATTTCAGGCCAATAAAGCCACATTCTCTAGCTATAGACATGCATGTTTTTACTTTTTATAGAATGATCAGCACATCATAAGAGAAAACTTTCACATCTGGAAACACAGGGTTGTCACACCAAACTGAGTTGTCACACCAAACTGATATCCATAAACATTATGGTGTCTACAAAATATCCCAGCTAACAAACTAAAATAATAAGTAAAAATGTCACACAGGAAAACCAATTGGTTAAAAATCAGAAAAAGAAAAATCTAGCAAAGCTAGACTTACCACTGTGTGATACGTTAAAACTCTTATATCAGAAGCAACATGGGATTTATGAAAATTACTCTAAAAGACTATCAGTTGTTTCAGCTAAATGGCAATTCTGAATCTCCATGACTTTTTCTTTTACTTTTAAGTCTATTTATGTACAATTTCAGGCCAATAAAGCCAAACCCTCTAGCTGTGGGCATGCATATTTCTTCTTTCTTATGGCATCGTCAGCACAGCATAACATTAGAGTGTCTACAAAATAGCTGAACTAACAAATTAAAACCATGAGTAAAAAGGTCACACAGGAAAATCAATTGGTTTAAAAACACATAAAGAAAAATCTAGCAAAGCTAGACTTTCCACTGTGTGGTACTTTAAACCTCTTGTATCAGAGGAAACATGGAATATATGCAAAATGCTCTGTAAGGATATAAGGTGTTTCAGCTAAATGGCAATTCTGAATGTACAAGACTTTTTCTTTTAAGTCTATTTATGTAAAATTGCAGGCCAATAAAACCAAACCATTTAGCTGTGGACATGCATGCTTCTGCCTTCTTATGACATCATCAGGCCAGCAAAACTTTACAGTGTCTACAAAATATCACAACTACCAACTAAAACAATGAGTAAAAAGGTAACACAGGAAAACCGATTGGTTAAAAAACACATAAAGAAAAATCTAGTAAATCTCGACTTTCTACTTTGTGATATGTTAAGCTTCTTGTATTAGAAGCAACATGGGATATTTGCAAATTACTCTTCAAGTATATCTGGTATTTCAGCATAATGGCAATTCTAAATGTCCATGACTTTTTCTTTTACTTTTAAGACTATTTATAGACAGTTTCAGGGCAATAAAACCAAACCCTCTAGCTGTGGACAATCCTGTTTCTGCCTTTTTATGGCATAATCAGCACAGCATAACATTTGAGTGTCTAAAAATATCCAAACTAACAAACTAAAAATGAGTACATATGTCACACAGGAAAACCAATTGGTTAAAAACACAAAAAGAAAAATCTAGCAAAGCTACACTTACCACTGTGTAATACTTTGAACTTATTGTATCAGTGGCAACATGGGATATATACAATTTACTCTAAAAGGATAGCAGGTGTTTCAGCTAAATGTAAATTCTGAAGCTCCATTAATTTTTCTTCTCATTTTACTTGTAAGTATGGACAAACAAACAAAAAGAAAAACACAAAAAGAAAAATCTAGCAAAGCTATACTTACCACTGTGTGATACCTTAAACCTCTTGAAACGGAGGTAACATGGGATATTTGCAAATTACTATTTAAGGATATCAGGTGTTTAAGATTAATGACAGTTCTGAATGTCCATAACTTTTTCTTTTACTTTTAAGTCTATTTATGTATATTTTCAGGATAATAAAGCCAAACCATTTTGATGTAGTCATGCATGTTTCAGCATTCTAATGGCATCATCAGCACAGCATAACATTAGGGTGTCTACAAAATAACCCTACTAACAAACTAAAAACAATGTGTAAACAGGTCACACAGGAAAAGCAATGGGTTAAACCCACACAAAAAGAAAAATCTAGCAATGATTGACTTTCAGCTGTGTGATACCTTAAAGTTCTTGTATCAGAGGCAAATGGGATATATGCAAATTACTCTTTAAAGATATCAAGTGTTCCAACTAATTGTCTTTTCTAAAGAACCATGACTCTTTCTTTTATGTCTATTTATGGACAATTTCAGCCCAATAAAGCCAAATCCTCTAGGTGTGGACATGCATGTTTTTACCTTTTTTATAGAATCATCAACACAGCATAAAAGTAATCTTTCATGTTTGGAAACACAGGGTTGTCACACCCAACTGATATCCATAAACTTTATGGTGTCTTCAAAAGAACCAACTAACCAACTAAAAAACAATAAAAAGGTCACACAGGAAAATCAATTGGTTAAAAAACACAAAAAGAAAAATCTTGCAAAGCTACACTTACCACTGTGTGATACGTTCAACTTCTTGTATCAGAAGCAACATGGATATATGCAAATTACTCTATAAGGATATCAGTTGTTTTAGCTAAATGGCAATTCTGAATCTCCATGACTTTTTCTTTTACTTATAAGTCTATTTATGTACAATTTCTGACCAATAAACCCAAATCCTCTAGCTGTGGGAAGGCATGTTTTTGCCTTCTTATGGCATCATCAGCCCATCAAAACATTAAGGTGTCAAAATAATATCCCAACTACCAAACTAAAACCTCTTGTTATCAGACACAACATAGGATATATGCAGTTTACTTCTTAACAATATCAGGTGTTTCAGCTAAATGGCAATTATGAATCGTCATAACGTTTTCTTTTACTTTTACTTTTACATCTATTTATGAACAATTTCAGGCCAATAAAGCCAAACTGTCTAGTTGTGGGGATTCATATGTTTGCCTTTTTATGGCATCATCAACACAGCTTAACATTAGGGTGTCTAGAAAAAAACTCAACTCAAACTAAAACAATGAGTAAAAATGTAACACAGGAAAACCAGTTAGTTAAAAAACATATCCAGAAAAATAAAGTAAAACCAGTCTTTCTACTGTGTGATATGGTAAACCTATTGTATCAGAGTCAACATAAGATATATGCCATTTATTCTTTGAGGATATCAGGTGTTTCAGCCAAGTGGAAATTCTGAATGTCCATGACTTTTTCTTTTACTTTTCAGTGTATATATATTTACGTACAATTTCAAGCAAATAAAGCCAAAACCTCCAGCTTTGGACATGCATGTTTCTGCCTTCTTATTACATCATCAGCACAGCATAACATTAGGGTGTCTACAACATATCTCAACTAACAAACTAAAACAATGAGTAAAAATGTCACATAGAAAAAACAATTGTTTAAAAATTTTATAAAGGAAAATCTAGCAAAGCTAGACTTTCAACTGTGTTATATCTTTAACCTCTTGTATCAGAGGCAACATTGGATATATGCAAATAACTCTTAAAGGATATCAGGAGTTTCAGCTAAATGGCAATTCTGAATATCTATTACTTTTTCTTTTATGTTTAGGTCTATTTATAGACAACGTCAGGCCAATAAAGCCAAACAATCTAGCTGTGGACATGCATGTTTCTGCCTTCTTATAGCATCATCAGGAAAGCATAACATTAGAGTGTCTACAAAACATCCCCACTAACAAACTAAAACAATCAGTAAAAAGATAACAAAGGAAAACCAATAGGTTAAAAAAACACAAAAAGAAAAACCTAGAATGCTAGACTTTCCATTGTGTGACACCTTACACCTCTTGTTATAAGACACAGCACAGAATAAATGCAATTTACTCTTTGAGGATATCAGGTGTTTCAGCTAAATGGCAATTCTGAATGGCCATGACTTTTTCTTTTAAGTCTATTTATGGACAATTTCAGACCAATAAACCCCAAACTTCTAATTCTGAACAAGCATATTTCTGAATTATTATGGCATCTTCAGCACAGCTTAACATTAGGGTGTCTACAGAATATCCCAACAAAAAGGTCACACAGGAAAACCAACTGGTTAAAAAACACAAAAAGAAAAATCTAGCAAAGCTTTACTTTCCACTGTGTGATACTGTAAACCTCTTATATCACAGGCAACATGGGAAATATGCAAATTATTCTTAAGGATATCAGGTCTTTCAGCTAAATGGCAATTCTCAATGCCCATGACTTGTTCTTTTACTTTTAAATCTATTTATGGATAACTTCAGGCCAATAAAGCCAAACTCTATTGCTGTGGGCAAGAATGTCTGCCTTCCTATGGCATCAGCAGCACAATATAACATTAGGGTGTCTAAAAAATATCCTAACTAACAAACTAAAAATGTTTAAAGATGTCACACAGGAAAACCAGTTGGTCAAAAAACAAAAAGAAAAATCTAGCAAAGGTAGACTTTTAACTGCGTGATACCTTAAACGACTTGTATGAAAGGCAACATGGGATATATGCAAATTACTATTTAATGATATCAGGTGTTTCAGCTAAATGTCCTTTTTCAACATCCATGACTTTTTCTTTTACTTTTAAGTCTATTTACGGACAATTTCAGACCAATAAAGCCAAATTCTCTAGCTGTCGACATGCATGTTTCGACTTTTAATAGAATCATCAGCACATCATAAAAGAAAAGTTTCACATCTGGAAGCTCAGTTCTGTCACACCCAACTGATATCCAAAAATATGATGGTGTCCACAATATATCCCAACTAACAAACTAAAACAATGAGTCAAAATGTCACAAAGGAAAATAAATTGGTTAAGAAACACAAAAAGAAAAATCTAGCAAATATAGACTTACCACTGTGTGATACTTTAAATCTCTTATATCAGAAGCAACATGGGATATATGCAAATGACCCTATAAAGATATAAGTTGTTTCAACTAAATGGCAATTCTGAATCTCCAAGACTTTTTCTTTTACTTTTAAGTCTATTTATGTACAATTTTGGCCAATAAATCCAAACCCTCTAGCTGTGGGCAGGCATGTTTCTGCCTTCTTATGGCATCATCAGCAGAGCAAAACATTAACGTGTCTAAATAATATCCTAACTACCAAACTAAAACTTTTTGTTATCAGACACAACATAGGATATATGCAATTTACTTTTTAAGGATATCCGGTGTTTCAGCTAAATGGCAATTCTGAATTGCCATAACTTTTTCTTTTACTTTTACATCTAATTATGATCAATTCCAGGCCAATAAAGTTAACCTCTCTAGTTGTGAAGATCCATATTTCTGCCATCTTATGGCATCATCAACACAGCTTAACATTAGGGTGTCTACAAAATATCCCAACTCTCAAATTAAAACAATGAGTAAAAAGGTAACACAGGAAAACCAATTGGTTAAAAAACATCCAGAAAAATATAGTAAAGCTAGTCTTTCTAATGTTTGATATGTTAAACCTATTGTATCAGAGGCAACATAGGATTTGTGGCAATTACTCTTTTAGGATATGAGGTTTTTCAGCCAAGTGGAAATTCTGAATGTGCATGACTTTTTCTTTTACTTTTCAGTATGTATATGTACAATTTCAGGCAAATAAAGCCAAAAGCTCCAGCTGTGAACATGCATGTTTCTGTATTCTTATGCCATCAGCAGCACAGCATAACATTCGGGTGCCTAAAAAATATCCATACTAACAAACTAAAAATGAGTAAATATGTCACACAGGAAAACAAATTGGTTAAAAACACAAAAAGAAAACTTTAGTAAAGCTACACTTATAATTGTGTGATACCTTAAACTTCTTGTATCAGAGGTTACATGGACTATATGCAACTTACTCTAAAAGGATAACAGGTGTTTCAGCTAAATGGCAATTCTGAATATCCATGACTTTTTCTTTTCATTTTACTTTTAAGTATGGGTAAACACACAAAAAGAAAAACACAAAAAGAAAAATCTAGCAAAGCTGCACTTACCACTGTGTGATACCTTAAACCTCTTGAATCGGAGGTAACATGGGATGTATTCAAATTATTCTTTAAGGATATCAGGTGTTTCAGCTAAAAGGCAGTTCTGAATGTCTCTGACTTTTTCTTTTACTTTTAAGTCTACTTATAGACAATTTCAGGCCAATAAAGCCAAACTTTCTAGGTGTGCACATGCATATTTCTGCCTTCTTATGGCATCATCAGCACCGCTTAACATTAGGGTGTCTACAAAATATTCCAAAAAAAAAGGTCACACAGGAAAATCAACCGGTTATAAAACACAAAACGAAAAATCTAACAAAGCTTGACTTTCCACTATGTGATACCATAAACCTCTTATATCACAGGCAACATGGGATATATGCAAATTATTTCTAATGATATCAGGTCTTTCAGCTAAATGGCAATTCTAAATATCCATGTCTTGTTCTTTTACTTTTAAGTCTATTTCTGGATAACTTCAGGCCAATAAAGCCGAATTCTCTAGCTGTCGACATGCATGTTTCGACTTTTAATAGAATCATCAGCACATCATAAAAGAAAAGTTTCACATCTGGAAACTCAGGGCTGTCACACCCAACTGATATCCAAAAATATGACGGTGTCCACAATATATCCCAACTAACAAACTAAACCAATGAGTCAAAATGTCACAAAGGAAAATAAATTGGTTAAGAAACACAAAAAGAAAAATCTAGCAAATTTAGACTTACAACTGTGTGATACTTTAAATATCTTATATCAGAAGCAACATGGGATATATGCAAATGACTCTATAAGGATATAAGTTGTTTCAACTAAATGGCAATTCTGAATCTCCAAGACATTTTCTTTTACTTTTAAGTCTATGTATGTGCAACTTTGGCCAATAAAACCAAACCATCTAGCTGTGGGCAGGCATGTTTCTGCCTTCTTATGGCATCATCAGCAGAGCAAAACATTAACGTGTCTAAATAATATCCCAACTACCAAACTAAAACTTCTTGTCATCAGACACAACATAGGATATATGCAATTTACTTTTTAAGGATATCAGGTGTTTCAGCTAAATGGCAATTCTGAATTGCCATAACTTTTTCTTTTACTTTTACATCTAATTATGATCAATTCCAGGCCAATAAAGTTAAACTCTCTAGTTGTGAAGATCCATATTTCTGCCATCTTATGGCATCATCAACACAGCTTAACATTAGGGTGTCTACAAAATATCCCAACTCTCAAATTAAAACAATGAGTAAAAAGGTAACACAGGAAAACCAATTGGTTAAAAAACATCCAGAAAAATATAGTAAAGCTAGTCTTTCTAATGTTTGATATGTTAAACCTATTGTATCAGAGGCAACATAGGATATGTGGCAATTACTCTTTTAGGATATGAGGTTTTTCAGCCAAGTGGAAATTCTGAATGTGCATGACTTTTTCTTTTACTTTTCAGTATATTTATGTACAATTTCAGGCAAATAAAGCCAAAAGCTCCAGCTGTGAACATGCATGTTTCTGTCTTCTTATGCCATCAGCAGCACAGCATAACATTCAGGTGCCTAAAAAATATCCATACTAACAAACTAAAAATGAGTAAATATGTCACACAGGAAAACAAATTGGTTAAAAACACAAAAAGAAAAATTTAGCAAAGCTAAACTTATAATTGTGTGATACCTTAAACTTCTTGTATCAGAGGCTACATGGACTATATGCAACTTACTCTAAAAGGATAACAGGTGTTTCAGCTAAATGGCAATTCTGAATATCCATGACTTTTTCTTTTAATTTTACTTTGAAGTGTGGGTAAACACACAAAAAGAAAAATCTAGCAAAGCTGCACTTACCACTGTGTGATACCTTAAACCTCATGAATCGGAGGTAACAGGGGATATATTCAAATTATTCTTTAAGGATATCAGGTGTTTCAGCTAAAAGGCAGTTCTGAATGTCTCTGACTTTTTCTTTTCTTTTTAAGTCTACTTATAGACAATTTCAGGCCAATAAAGCCAAACCTTCTAGGTGTGAACATGCATATTTCTGCCTTCTTATGGCATCATCAGCACCGCTTAACATTAGGGTGTCTACAAAATATTCCAGAAAAAAGGTCACACAGGAAAATCAACCGGTTATAAAACACAAAACGAAAAATCTAACAAAGCTTGACTTTCCACTATGTGATACCATACACCTCTTATATCACAGGCAACATGGGATATATGCAAATTATTTCTAATCATATCAGGTCTTTCAGCTAAATGGCAATTCTAAATGTCTGTGACTTGTTCTTTTACTTTTAAGTCTATTTATGGATAACTTCAGGCCAATAAAGCCAAACCCTCTAGCTGTGGACAAGAATGTTTCTGCCTTCTTGTAGCATTAGCAACACAATATAACATTATGGTGGACATTCGTGTTTCTACTTTTTATAGAATCATCAGCACATCATAAAAGAAAAGCTTCATGCCTGGAAACACAGAGCTGTTACACCCAACTGATATCCATAAACATTATGGTGTCTACAAAATATCCCAGCTAACAAACTAAAACAAAGAAGTACAAATGTCACACAGGAAAACCAATTGGTTAAAAAACACAAAAAGAAAAATCTAGCAAATCTAGACTTACCACTATGTGATACGTTAAACATCTTATATCAGAAGCAACATGGGATATATGCAAATTACTCTATAAGGATATCAGTTGTTTCAGCTAAATGGCAATTCTGAATCTCCATGATTTTTTTTTTAATTCTAAGTCTATTTATGTACAATTTAAGGCCAATAAAGTCAAAACCTCTAGCTGAGGACATGCATATTTCTTCTTTCTTATGGCATCATCAGCACAGCATAACATTAGGGTGTCTACATAAAAGCTGAACTAACAAATTAAAACCATGAGTAAAAAAGACACACACGAAAATCAATTGGTTAAAAATGCAAAAAGAAAAACCTAGCAAAGCTAGAATTTCCATGGTGTGATTCTTTAAACCTCTTGTATCAGAGGACACATGGGATATATGCAAAATGCTCTGTAAGGATATCAGGTGTTTCAGCTAAATGGAAATTTTGCATGTACAACACTTTTTAATTTAGGTCTATTTATGCAAAACTTCAAGCCAATAAAACCCAAAAGTTTAGCTGTGGAAATGCGTGTTTCTGCCTTCTTATGGCATCATCAGGCCAGCAAAACATTAGGGTATCTACAAATATCGCAACTACCAATAGAACAATGACTAAAAAAGTCACAGACAAAAACAATTGGTTAAAAAACACTAACAGAAAAATCTAGTAAAGCTAGACTTTCTACTGTGTGATATGTTAAACTTATTGTATCAGAGGCAACATGGGATATATGCAAATTACTCTTTAAGGATATCGGGTTTTGCAGCTTAGTGGCAATTCTGAATGTCCATGACTTTTTCTTTTACTTTTAAGTCTATTTATAGACAGCTTCAGGCCAATAAAACCAAACCATTTAGCTGTGGACAAGCATGTTTCTGCATTCTTATGGCACCATCAGCACAGCAAAACATTAGGGTGTCAAAAATATCCCAACTAACAAACTAAAAAATGAGTAAAAATGTCACACAGGAAAAGCAGCTGGTTAAAAAAACACAAAAAGAAAAACCTAGCAAAGCTAGAATTTCCATGGTGTGATACTTTAAACCTCTTGTATCAGAGGCAACATGGGATATATTCAAAATACTCTTTAAGTATCTCAGGCGTTTCAGCTAAATGTCAATTCTGAATGTCCATGACTTTTTCCTTGACTTTTAAGTTTATTTAGGGGCAATTTCAGGTCAATAAAGCCAAATTCTCTAACTGTGGACATGCATGTTTCTACATTTTTAGAGCATCATCAGCACAACTTAAAACAATGTTTCACATTTGAAAACACAGGGGTGTCATACCCAACTGATGTCCATAAACATGGTGTCTACAAAATATCCAAAATAACCAACTAAAACAATAAGTAAAAACATCACACAAGAAAATCAATTAGTTTAAAAAACATAAAAAGAAAAATCTAGCAAAGCTACACTTATCATTGTGTGATACCTTAAACTTCTTGCATCAGAGGCAACATGGGCTATATGCAAATTACTGTAAAAGGATAACAGGTGTTTCAGCTAAATGGCAATTTGGAAGGTCCATGACTGTTTCTTCTACTTTTACCTCTATTTATGGACAATTTCAGGCCAATAAAGCCAAGCCCTCTAGCTGTGAACAAGCATGTTTCTTCATTCTTATGGCATCATCAGCACAGCATAACATTTGGGTGCCTAAAAAATATCCCAACTAACAAACTAAAAATGAGTAAACATGTCACACAGGAAAACCAATTGGTTAAAAACAGAAAAAGAAAAATATAGCAAAGCTACACTTACCAATGTGTGATACCTTGAACCTCTTGTATCAGATGCAACATGGGCTATATGCAAATTATTGTAAAAGGATAACAGGTGTTTCAGCTAAATGGCAATTCTGAATTTCCATGACTTTTTCTTGTAATTTTACTTTTAAGTATGGATAAACACACAAAAAGAAAAACACAAAAAGAAAAATCTAGCAAAGCTTCACTTACCACTGTGTGATACCTTAAACCTCTTGAATTGGAGGTAACATGGGATGTATGCAAATTACTCTTTAAGGATATCAGGTGTTTTTGATAAATGGCAGGTCGGAATGTCCATAACTTTTTTTTACTTTTAAGTCTATATATGCACATTTTCAGGACAATAAAGCCAAACTCTCTTGCTATAGACATGCATGTTTCAGCCTTCTTATTGCATCATCAGCATAGCATAACATTAGCGTGTCTATAAAATAACCCAACTAACAAACTAAAAGCAATGTGTAAACAGGTTACACAGGGAAACCAATTGGTTAAAAAACACAAAATGAAAAATCTAGCAAAGCTAAACTTTCCACTGTGTGATACCTTAATCCTCTTGTATCAGAGGCAACATGGGATATATGCAAATTACTCTTTAAGGATATCAGGTGTTTCAGCTATATGGCAATTCTTAATGTCCATGACTTCTTTTACTTTTAAGTCTATTTATGGGCAACTTCAGGCTAATAAAACCAAGCCCTCTAACTGTGGATACACATGTTTCTCCCTTCTTATGGCATCATCAGCACAGCATAACATTAGGGTATCTAAAAATATCCCAACTAACAAACTAAAAATGAGTAAAAATGTCACACAAGTAAATAAATTGGTTAAAAAACACAAAATGAGAAATCTTGAAAAGCTAGACTTTCAACTGTGTGATACCTTCAACTTCTACTATCAGAGGCACCATGGGGTATATGCAAATTACACTTTTAGGATATCAGGTGTTTCAGCTAAATGTCAATTCTGAATGTCTATGACTATTTCTTTTACTTTTAGTTTTCCGTCTATTTATAGACAATTTCAGGTCAATAATGCCAAATCCTCTAGATGTGGACACGTTTCTACCTCCTTATGACATCATCAGCACAGCATAACATGAACATGTCTACAAAATATCCCAACTAAGAAACTAAAAAAATGAGTAAAAATGTTACACAGGAAAACCAAATGGTTAAAAACACAAAAAAGAAAAATCTAGCAAAGCTACACCTATCTCTGTGTGATACCTTAAAATTCTTGTATCATGGGGCAACATGGGATATATGCAAATTACTCTATAAGGATATCAGGTGTTTCAGCTAAATGGCAATTCTGAATCTCATGACTTTTTCTTTTACTTTTACTTTTAAGGCTGTTTATTTACAATTTCAAGCCAATATAACTAAACCCTCTAGCTGTGGGCATGCATGTTTCTGCCTTCTTATGGCATCATCACCGCAGCAAAACATTTGGGTGTCTACAAAATATCCCAACTACTAAACTAAAACAATGAGTAAAAAGGTCAAACAACAAAACCAATTTGTTAAAAAACACAAATAGAAAAATATAGTAAAGCTGTTCTTTCTACTGTGTGATATGTTAAACCTCTTGTATCAGAGGCAACATGGGATATATGCAAATTACTCTATAAGCATATTAGGTGTTTCAGCTAAGTGGCAATTCTGAATGTCCATGACTTTTTCTTTTACTTTTAAGTCTATTTATGGACAACTTCAGGCCAATAAAGTGAAACCATCTAGCTGTGGACATGCATGTTTCTGCCTTCTTATGGCATCATCTTAACAGCATAACCTTAGGGTGCCTACAAAATATCCCAACTAACAAACTTAAACTCTTTAAGGATATCAAGTGTTTCAGCTACATGGCTATTCTGAGTGTCCACAACTTATTTTTTACTTTTAAGATTATTTACAGACAATTTCAAGCCAAACTCTCTAGCTGTAGACATGCACGCTTCTGCATTCTTATGGCATCATCAGCACAGCATAACATTAGGGTGTCTATAAAAACATTCCCAACTAACAAACTAAAACAATGAATAAAAAGGTCACACAGGAATAATAATTTGTTAAAAATCACAAAAAGAAAAATTTAGCAAAGCTAAACATTCCACTGTGTGATACCTTAAACCTCTTGTATCAGAGGCAACATGGGATATATGCAAATTGCTCTTTAAGGATATCAGGTGTTTCAGCTAAATGGCAATTCTGAATGCCATGACTTTTTCTTTTACTTTTACTTTTATGTCTATTTATGTACAATTTCAGGCCAATAAATTTAAACACTCTAACTGTGGACATGCATGCTTCTGCCTTTTTATGATATCATTAGCACAGCATAACATTAGGGTATATACACAATTTCCCAACTGCCAAACTAAAATAATGAGTAAAAAGATCACACAGGAAAACCAATTAGTTAAAAAACAGAAAAAGAAAAAATTAGCAAACCTTGACTTTACCCTGTGTGATACTTTAAACCTCTTGTATCAGAGGTAACATGGGATATATGCAAATTACTCTTTAAGCATATCTGATGTTTCAGCTAAATGGCAGTTCTGAATGTCCATGACCTTTTTTTTCCCTTTAAGTCTATTTATGGACAGTTTCAGGACAATAAAGCCAAACCCTTTTGCTGTTGACATGTATTGCATCGTCAGCATAGCATAACATTAGGTTGCCTATAAAATAACCCAATTAACAAACTAAAAACAATGTGTAAAAAGGTCACACAGGAAAACCAATTTGTTAAAAATCACAAGAAAAATCCAGCAAAGCTAGAAGTTCCACTGTGTGATGCCTTAAACCTCCTGTATCAGAGGCAACACGGGATATATGCAAATTACTTTTTAAGGATATCAGGTGTTTCAGCTACATGGTAATTCTGAATGTCCATAACTTTTTTTTTGCTTTTATTTTTAAGTTTATTTAGGTACAATTTCAGGCCAATAAAGTCAAACACTCTAGCTGTGGTCATGCATGTTTCTGCCTTCTTATGGCATCATCAGCACAGTATAACATTAGCGTGCCTACAAAATATCCTAACTGCCAAACTAAAACAATGAGTAAAAAGGTCACACAGGAATACCAATTTAAAAAACACAAACAGAAAAATATAGTAAAGCTAGTCTTTCTATTGTGTAATATGTTAAACCTCTTGTATCAGAGGCAACATGGGATGTATGCAAATTACTCTATATGGATATCCGGTGTTTCAGCTAATTCTGAATGTCCATGACTTTTTCTTTTATTTTTAAGTCTATTTATGGACAACTGTAGGCCAATAAAGCCAAACCCGCTAGCTGTGGACATGCATGTTTCTGCCTTCTTATGGCATAATCAGCACAGCATAACATTAGGGTGTCTACAAAATATCCCAACTAACAAATTAAAGCTCTTTAAGGATATCAGGTGTTTCAGCTACATGGCTATTCTGAATGTCCATGACTTTTTTTCTTTTACTTTCAAGATTATTTATAGACAACTTCAGGCCAAGAAAGCCAAACCCTCTAGCTGTGGGCATGCATGCTTCAGCCTTCTTATAGCAGAGGTTCATATGTAGGTTCATAGGTAGGTACTAGGCTATTGGCCCTAGTGGCTATATAAGCCTAGCTAAAAGGTACCCTGGCTTTCACCACCCAAGACAATTATTTTCCTGTGCCCATTGAGCAGAGCCACAAAAGTGATCCCCAGAGGTGAATTTCCAATCTCCCATCCAAGTCAGGATTTTTCTAGAAGAGTGCTAATGAGGCGCTTTGATATAGATAGGTAGTTTGTAGAGTATGGGAAGTCTCTGGGACAGAAATCTATCCCTCCAGCATGTTCTGTGTGTTGTGGTGACAAGGTTCAGGTCCCTAAAGCATGTAGCTTGGAGGGATTGGGATTTCTTTAAGTGGAGCATGTCCAACAGCTCTGGGTTTGACATAGCTTTGTATGTTAGGCAGAGATCGCCTCTGAGTAGGTGATATGCGACGGAGTAAAGCTGGAGTTCTTTGAGACGGTCTGTGGAGGGCATCTGTTTGATGCTGGTAATCATCTTTATGAGGTATTTCTGTGGCCTTTCCAGTTGTTGTAGATGTCTTGTAAGGTACATACCAAAAGAGGCATTGTACTCTATAATGGGTCTAATGAATGATGAGTAGAGGGGAACAATTACCTCTTTTTTCCTGGATGAGAAACCTTTTGTGATGAGGTGTGCCATGTAAAAGGATTTCCTGACTACTTTGGCAATGTTATTATCAAAGGAGAGACTACTGTCCACCTGTGTCTCAAAGTCTCTCATCACACTTTTGGTGGTAAGTAGACTACCGCCTATATGGTAGTTAATGGATGCAGAGTTTTTACCAAAAGGGATGACAATGCACTTTTTGGCATTGAGCTTGAGGCCATGGCTTTGACTCCAGACATCTGTCTCACTGAGGCCGTTTTGTAGGATTTCCACTTCATTAGGAGTTTTGATTCTGGCTCCAAGTTTGCAGTCATCTGGGAACTTCATTAGCCAAAGACAATCTGTGTTAGCCTGTATTTCAGAGAAGTAGATACCAAACAGGAGAGGACCCATGACTGAACCCTGTGGTTCTCCACTCGTCACTGGTCTGAAGTTGGATTTTGAGTCTGCTACTTTCAGAGTGTGGGATCTGTCGGTGAGCCGGTTGGCAACCCATCTTGTGACATAGTTTAGTGAGTTTATCTATAATTCCAGAGTAGGGGATGGTGTTGAAAGCCTTGGTGAGATCTAGATAGGCTGTATGAGCCACCTTACCCTGATCTACGGCTTTGGTGACCGCTTCAAAAAAGTCTATCAGATTTAGGAGACATGATCTGTCTTTTACAAACCCGAACTGGGTGGGGTCCAGAGTTTGTAGATTACCAATGTCATTGTTTATAAGTTCCATAATGATACATTCCATAGCCTTGCAGACCAGGCTCGTCAGGCTAATCTGGCGGTAATACCTGGGGTCCATGGTGGCTCCCCCTTTGTGGAGTGGGATAAACATCACTGTGTGCCATTCAGTGGGCACAAAGCCTGAGGTGAGGTTATGATTGAACATGGTACTTAGGTGGGGTGCCAGTTTGTTATGTAGTTCATGTAGAATGCCGCCTGGGATGTTGTCAGGTCCCATAGATGCTGTGTTCTTGGCTTTGGAGAGTGTGTTTTTTACCTGTGCAGCCATGATTACAGGAACTTTACATTCTTCCAGTACCAAGATGGGCCCTTTAGGGGGAGAGAGGGGGGTAAAGTTAGCACTGAACCTATCTGCCAGGATGTTGGCAATATCAGTTGGTTCTGTATATTTAGTGCCATTGTGCTGTAACTCAGAGCAGATCTGAGTGTTGCCATTGAGATTCTTGACATAGCTATAGAATGCTTTGTGGTTGTGTTTAGAATCAGTGGTAATTTTGTTTTCGTAACTAGCATTGGAGGATTTTATTAGGGATCTCAGCTTCTTACTGAGGCTGACCAGGGAGTTCCTCCAATCAAGGGATTTTACTCTTTTTTGCAACAGTTTCTTTCTTCTGTTGTAGAGTTTGTTTATGGCAGGGGACCACCAGATTGGCTTCCTATTTTTGGAGGATAGCATCTTGGCTCTGTTAGGGATTGCATGATCCATGCACTCGTGTAAGTGCTTATAAAGTGCATTTGTGTAGGATTCAGCAGTTGTACCTCTATTGTCCATCAGCATGGGTGTCGTGAAGTTTGACACTTCTGTCTTAAGAAGCATGAAGTTGGCTTTGGAGAAAATGTTTACAGTGGTTTCCCTAATGGGAGGTGTGGGCAGGACATGGATATCTAGGTGGATTAGCTTTTGGTCAGATCTGACCAATGAGGAATTGACCTCTGGTGTGGAACACCGGTTGCCCATGTTGGTAATGACCAGGTCTAGGATATCGGTGCCCTTGGGGGTGTGTGGATAAGTTGATTCAAGGTGTTGGAATTTATGAATTCTAGAAAACGTTGAGCACAAGAGTTGGTACATGAGTAGTTTTCCCGGTTAATGATGGGGCAGTTGAAATCATCCATTATTAGGGCGTTAGGTTGTACCCTAATAATTTCCAGTGTATCAAGAAATGAAGAGTGGGAATCCTGGGGCATGGCGGAGGATATGTAGCAAGGTACAATTTGGATTGTGGTCTTGCCCAGAGTGGCCGAAAGGTGTGGTATGAATTATAGCCTGGTAATGCAGGGGTGCTCTCTGGAGCCTTGAACCAGGTCTCTGTCACTGCACAGATGTTGAAGTTCTCCATTTTAAGGAGTGCCTCAAGCGGGTGCATTTTGAGGTTTAGACTTCTAGCATTTTGTAGCATTACCCTCAGATTTTGCTTCCTTGTACCTGTTAAGGTGGTGAATTTGTCATTTGAACCTTGCCTAAAAAAGGCACTGTAGGGGTGGCAAGAGCCTTAGCCAGTATCCGGAATCGCAAGGTTGACAGCTGCAGGCCATCTCTGGCAAAGCATCGTAGTGTGTCGATCATATCATCCCAGGCAAACAGATACTGGATCCCCTTAGAATGACACCAGAAGCTTAGACAATTGTTGAAGTCAATCATTTTGTCCTTGTACTGTGGTATCATTCTGGGTGATGGCAGGATGCTACTCAGGGCTAGGGTCATATGGGCTACAAGATCAGACAGCTCCTCTGTGTCTCTTTTTATGTAGTCCAGGGATGTACATTTCAGGTCATTCACACCAACATGGAGAATGACAGAGTTATATTTGTACTTTTTGTGGAGTGACCTGAGTGCGTGCGTTATGTGGCAGATCCTGGCAATCAACAGGCAGCTGACAGTAACTTTCTCCTTGTTTAGCCTGGTGAGTGGAACATCAGTGTGCCTGACTATAGAGTCACCTATGACTAAAGTGCGGGGTACATTGTCATGCCTTATGGGCTGTGTTTGAGTGGCACACTGGGTTTGTGGGCTATGTGCCATTTGGGTTGTGTTGGGGGGTGGAGGTTGCTTGTGTTTCTGCTTTGGAGGTCTCTGTTGCTTGGGTAGATTTTTATTGAGAGCCTCTGTGAATGTAGATGTGTGTTTTGTATTGCTATGTGTGTGTTTTGGTGGTGTAGGTTTTGGGGGACTATGTGACGAGTGTGGTGTGGTGCAAGATATTACCTTCTGCTCTTGATTGTCTAGTCCAGTCTTGGGTGAAGAGAGCTTTACTTCCAGTTTGGCCGTATAAGTGCATCTCTCACGGGTTGCAGTGTTGGGTGGTAGGAGGAGAGGATCGTCTCTGTACATGAGGCAATTGCTGCATTGCCCCAGGATGCCCAAATTCATCAGGTAGACAGGAGAAAACACTGGGAGCTGACCCTTAGACATGCCTGGATAGGTGTTTATTTATTAAGTACTAAAAACTGTTTTCTTCTAGACAAGTGGGGAAAGTTGACTGCTGTAGTAATTTGTAGCTTATTTAGTGCTTATAGTGAGTTCTGAACAAGTGCTGAGCTCAAAGAAACAAATTTTAGTGCTGAAACTAAAAAAAATGCTAGTTATAAGAAGCAAAATTAAGCTAGAAGGCTTCCCTCCAACACAGAAAGGCTTGGGGGCTCAGAAGGTTACAAACAGTCCCGGATACAGCAAATCTGTATCTGGACTAGACTAGTTACAGGAAAGGCAGGAAACAAGTTTAGAGATTTTTTTTGTAAAGTGGAAAGGGGAAAGGAGGAGCAGAAACTAAGTGGGTTGGCCTTCTCAAATGTTCTCCCTGGATTAGGTAGACTGGAGTAATGACACTAGACTGGAAGGAGTGTCTCATATCAAATTTACAGTAGGGGCGGGCAAGTGCAATGCCACCAAGTATAAGAACACGATACCAATAGGGAGGGAGAGTGGGAAACAATATGACACACTCCCTGGCAGGAAATCAGAACAAAAAAACCCAAACAGATACTTAAGAAATGGGACCAGTTTGCAGTTAATACCTCACACACAGTGAAACTAGCTAGAAAAGTATGCAGCAGACAATAAAAGTACTACAAATAACTCGTAAAAATAATCAAAAAACAGAAAACTTAATCTTATATATCACAGATCAGTTTGCTCAGTGCCCTTTCTCTGATTAGCTCAGTATGAAATGGCAGAAACACTCACAAGTTAACTTCTTAAATAACAGAAAGTTGAAGCCTGAAACAACTTTAAAAAAAGCTCGAAAGAACCAATGAGGTGATTACTCGAATCCATAGACCAGGTAACCCCGATTAGCCAATGATCATAAACACTCCACTCTCACTGAAATGCAGAATGGTTTTGGCTAAGCTAAGATGGCCTTGAACATGTGCTCAGACACACAGACTCCACAAACAACTAGGCCCAAAACACAAGCCTGAATATGGACAATGCTACAAATACCCACATCAGCACAGCATAATATTAGGGTGTCTAAACAAATATCCCAAATAACAAACTAAAACAATGAGTAAAAAGATCACACAGGAAAACCAATTTGTTAAAAATCACAAAAAGAAAAATATAACAAAGCTAGACATTCTGCTGTGTGATACCCTAAACCTCTGGTATCAGAGGCAATGTGGGATATATGCAAATTACTCTTGAAGGATATCAGGTGTTTCAGCTAATGGCAATTCTGAATGTCCATGACTTTGACTTTTTCTTTTACTTTTACTTTTAAGTCTATTTATGTACAATTTCAGGCCAATAAAGCCAAACACTCTAGCTGTGGACATGCATGTTTCTGCCTTCTTATGGCATCATCAACACAGCAAAACATTAGGGTGTCTGCAAAATATCCCAACTACCAAACTAAAATAATGAGTAAAAAGGTCACACTGGAAAACCAATTGTTTAAAAAAACAAAAAAAGAAAAATCTAGCAAAGCTTGACTGTGCAATACCTTAAATCACTTGTATCGGAGGTAACATGGGATATACACCAATTACTTCTTAAGCATATCTAGTGTTTCAGATAAATGGCAGTTCTGAATGTCCATGACTTGTTCTTTTACTATTAAGTCAATTTATGGACCGTTTCAGGACAATAAAGTCAAACCCATTTGTGGTGGGCATGCATGTTTCTGCCTTTTTATGACATCATCAGCACAGCATAACATTAGGGTTTCTAAAAAATATCCAACTAACAAACTAAAACAATGAGTAAAAAGGTCACAGAGGAAAACCAATTTGTTAAAAATCACAAAATGTGAAATCTAGCAAAGCTAGACATTCCACTGTGTGATACCTTAAACCTCTTGTATCAGAGGCAATGTGGGATATATTCAAATTACTCTTGAAGGATATCAGGTGTTTCAGCTAATGGCAATTCTAAATGTCCATGACTTTTTCTTTTACTTTTAAGTCTATTTATGGACAGTTTCAAGACAATAAAGTCAAACCCTGTTGCGGTGGACATGCATGTTTCTGCCTTCTTATGGCATCATCACCATAGCATAACATTAGGGTGTCTACAAAATAACCCAACTAACAAACTAAAAACAATGTGTAAAACGGTCACACATGAAAACCAATTTGTTAAAATTACAAAAAGAAAACTCTAGCAAAGCTAGACGTTCCACTGTGTGATACCTTACACCTCTTATATCAGAAGCAACATGGGATATATGCAATATAAGCATATCAGGTGTTTCAGCTATGTAGCAATTTTGGATGTCCATGACTTTTTCTTTTGAGTCTATTTATGGACAATTTCAGGCCAATAATGCCAAACCCTCTAGCTGTGGACATGCATGCTTTTGCCTTTTTATGGCATCATCTTAACAGCATAGCATTAGGGTGTTTACAAAATATCTTAACTTACAAACTTAAACTCGTTAAGAATATCAGGTGTTTCAGCTACATGGCTTGCCTAAGTGTCCACAATGTTTTCTTTTACTTTTAAGATTATTTATAGATAACTTCAAGCCAAACCCTCTAGCTATGATAACACATGCTTCTGCTGTCTTATGGCATCATCAGCACAGCATAACATTGGGGTGTCTATAAAAAATATCCCAACTAACAAACTAAAACAATGAGTAAGAAGGTCACACAGGAAAAACAGTTTGTTAAAAATCACAGGAAAAACAGTTTGTTAAAAATCACAAAAAGAAAAATCTAGCAAAGCTAGACATTCCACTGTGTGATACCTTAAACCTCTTTTATCAGAAGCAACATGGGATATATGCAAATTACTCTTTAAGGATATCAGGTGTTTCAGCTAAATGGCAATTCTGAATGTCCATGACTTTTTCTTTTACTTTTGTCATGGACATTCAGTCCATTTATCCAAATTGCCATTTAGCTGAAACACTTGCTATTTTTAAAGGATAATTTGCATCTATCCCATGCTGCTTCTGATACAAGAGGTTTAAGGTATCATGCAGTGGAAAGTCTAACTTTGCTAGATTTTTCTTTTTGTATTTTTAACCAATTGTTTTTTCTTTGTGACCTTTTTACTCATTATTATAGTAGATGAGTAAGTATAGTATGCATGTTTGGTGTGTGTGTGTGTGTGTGTGTGTGTGTGTGTGTGTGTGTGTGTGTGTGTGTGTGTGTGTGTGTGTGTGTGTGTGTGTGTGTGTGTGTGTGTGTGTGTGTGTGTGTGTGTGTTCATGTGTTCATGCTTTGGTTTAATCATTAAGCTCAGGGTATCTATATATACCATTGCCGTACTGTACTGAGCTATAGCTACCCAACTACAATTGGACCCCTTGATCATACCAAGGCCTGCACAATTTCTTCTTAGTGTACATTAATTTCATGTTAATTTACTCGACCACAGAACCAAACCTCACTACATCCATGATGTGTTTGCTTCTGCACTGAATTTAGAGAATAATAGTGCTGATATAGCTACTGTTCTGTATTCTTTGCGTTGTGGTAGATGTCTGCATTTATATCTGATTTAGCAAGTTAGCTCCTGGTGAGAGTAGATGGATGCAGCTATTGTTCTGTGTGGAATTTGCTACAGTTTGCAAGGGCAGTATGTTGACTGGCTTGTGTACTCTGTTTTCTTTTTCTTTAAACTTGGGGTTTCTGTGTATGTTGTTGCTCTACTCTGCAGGGCTGCAATTACATGAGGATGCTTGAGAATACATAATCAGATGACTTCAAAACCAAAATCCACTATATCTGGGAAGAAAAAGTTTGTTTTTGCATGGAAAGTAAAGTGTGCTAGTGCTGATTTAAATACTCTTCTATATTATTTGCATTCTGATGAAATTCTGCATTTAGAACTGATTCAGCAAATTATTTAGGTAAAATTTCTGCAGGTTACAGGGGCAGTGTGTTGTTTGATTGGCCTGTGTGCTCTGGTTTGTTCTTAAAATTCAAGGTGTCTGCAGACATTGTTGCTCTACTCTGCTGTGCTGTGTACACAGGACTGCATCTGGGAAATGCTTCTCATTCTGGAAGAGGTTGTGCACTGCTGAGTACTATTTATGAAATTTCCAAGTGTTCACACCATCTGCTTCTGTAAAAATACCTTATGAAGTGGTTTCTCTTCTGACACTTACTTAACAAGTAGTGTACTATGAGGACAATGGTATCCAAATGGGCACAGGCACATACTCCTGCCAATTTCTGCAGATAACTGAGTGCAGTTGCAGAGAGCTGCAGATGCATGAATGCAATTGTTTTCACCTAAGAGCACTTGTAGAGAGGCATATAATGCAGGTTGAATTCTCTCTTGCTGTAGGTATATTGCTTATTTTCTCTTTCAGTACTTTTACCAACTATGACCATTTTTAGCTCGAGTTTAATCCTTGCTGTTATCTGTAAATCTGTAGTAAAATTGTGATTGTGACCTTTGAGTAAATTTACAGTCACTGTCGTCAAGAAGCCATGATTTATTGCCATTGCTTTTGCTGTCTTTTGCACTCATTTACTGTCTTCTGAAGGCATTCCAAGCATGAGTCCAGGCATTGCTGCAGACTACTGATTGTCACATGACTGTACTAAGCTGTCAAGGTGTTACCCGAGTCAAATCATTTATACAAAGCTATTGTTGTAGCACCAAGCCAAGTTGGAGGTCACTGTTTCACATATCTGATAGTTTTTGCTACACTTAATTTATTGGTAATGTACATATATAATTACAAATCTGGTGCTTTAAGTTATTGTAAGCCTTCTTACAAATTAATTTCATTAGTTCTCTTTATTTCACCATGTACTAAATATCATGAAGTCAGTGCCTACCTTACCATCTACTGCCAGTCTGACAGTAACAGGAGCAGTGAGGCAGTACAAGCACTACCTCATGCTCTCCCACAACTGTTTGATTCTTCGTATAAACAATTCCATATGTGAGAAGTGCAAGTACCCACTAATCTTAGATGCTGCCCTCTCTTCGTAGATTGTAGAATGTAAACAAAATATTGTCATTTCTGACACGCACCTTACACAACCTTGCCCTTCATGTCCTAGGCAAACAAGTAAGTCTTCCTACACTGAGGTACTCAAAATGTCCATGACTAAACCACAAAAGCCTCCTGGATGAAGGTTTGGCATGCAGGACACTCAGTATTACACTAACAGGTCTATATCAGTTTGTTACTGCACAATCAATCTGGTACCTCGGCAGTTTTGCCTTCAACGGACATTTTAGTGAAAAGTGCAATTCACTTAAATACATTTCAGAAAATGCCATAAAGATTATCAAAAACATTTTTAACATTTAATAACTTTACAAATAATATTATTTAATGAAAAAATAGAATATTCAATAAAAATCAATTCATATTGAGAATATTCAATATTCAATAGAAAATTCATTAATATATCATCAAATTCATTAAACAAAATTTAATAGAAGCAATAATCACAAATGGACACAGATCATAGCTGAGCAATCTTAATAAATGAATACAGGATTTTATTAGCTACCAGATTGATTGTGCAGTAAAAGAATTTATTAGCTCTACTTCTGTTTGGTATTGTGTTTTTATTTCGTACTAGTGGATTTTTCATCTATATATACTATATCAGTTTGTCAAAGAATAATTTCAGCGAACCTAAATTCATCGACCCCCAAACCACAGAACTACACTTCCTCAAATGTTCACATCCCTGAAAGATTTAAGTAGGGAAAAGAAGCAATTGGTCAACAGCACAACTTTGCCCTTTACCCACTGCAGTGCAATCTCACAGTTAATGTATATAGTTAGGGGGTGTGGGGGACAAAGCCCCCTACTTGGGTGGGTTTGACATACTGTAGTGTGTTCCATTGCGGGGTTGGCCAAGTGCTTTCTTTCCCTGGTGAAATCTTTCATTGAAGTGAATGTTCATGGAAGTGAAGTTCTGGGGTTTGGGGTTGATGAAGCCAGGTTTAATGAAGCGAATCTTCAATAAACTGATATAGACCCCACAATAACAAATAAAAAAAAAGGCACTGACACTACAGAAAGTACAATCACCTGGCAAATCAAACTCCTTCAGACAGCTAAGCCAAAAACAGTACATCTGGTAATGTTTTAATATATGTGACCTCATAATCAGGCATACAGATGCACCATTTACAAGGCTGAGCAAGGACAGAGTGAATGTTAGTTGCCTCTCATGTGCCAAGATCAGCAATGTGACTAGAGCCCTCAAGTTCCCTCAGCCTAAACACACATATGATATGGTCATTGTGCACCTGGGCATGAATGACTTGAAACATAGCTTCCTGGATTGCATGAAGATGGACATGATGGAGATCACAGTATATTCATCTGAAACTGGTGTGAAACTAGTACTGAGCAGTATCCTACCATCCTCAAGAATGATGCCACAGTACAAACAAAAGATAACTATCTTCACTTATTGACTTACCTATTGATGTCATTCTAATTGGATCCAGTGGTCTGGGAGGAGCTTTTTGACAACTCTCGCTGCTTTGCTAGGGATGGCCTGCAGCACTATCTCTCCTTAAGGCTTCTATATTACTCAGGACTTCTTCCTCTCACCTAGTGCCTTTTTTGGGCAAGGTCAGTCTCATCAAATTGCTTACATATACAGTCAAAATCAGATTTCTTTTAAAGGTAACACTGTTCAATGCTAGAAGCCTAAACAAGAAGTTGCACTCCTTGATGGCACTCCAGACTCTTACAAATGATGTGCCAGGCTGCCTTCTTATCAGAAACAAACATTGTCCGATAGAGTCACTATTAAGCCTATTCACCCTCAGCCTTTCAACTGGATTCATGCCTGACGTACTGGGAACTGCAGTAGTCACCATGTTATTACAGGAGAATCACTGCTGATTCAGGAAACTATAGACCTGTAAACCTCACTTACCTTATCTTCAAAGGAATGGAATGAACTGCATCCTTATGGAACTTAGTAACAAGGGCATATGAAAATGCCAGTACTGCAACAAAGCCAGTTTGAGTTTGTTAAAGGCAGATTCTGCCTCCTGCACTTGGTCTTCTTCTTTGAGCAAGTCTCTAATGCATTAGCCTTTGGAAAATTAATTCACAATGCATAGATGGACCTATCCAAGGCCTCTGATGTCATCCCACAGTCAACCACTCTCGATAACCTAACCATATTACATTTAAATCCCTATTTACACTGGTGTCATTCAAAGGGGATCCAGTGTCTGTCTGCCTGGGATGACATGCTGGACAAGCCACGCTGCTTCGCAAGGGACGGCTTGCACCTGTCACCCCTGGGATTCCGGATATTGGCAAAGGCTCTTGCCACCCCCATAGTGCCTTTTTTAGGCAAGGCTCAAATTCTAAACCTACCACCCTAGAACACAAAAAAGGAAAAAAACTAAGGGTAATGCTGCTCAATGCCAGAAGTCTAAATCTCAAAATGCACGCACTCGAGGCCCTTCTCAGTATGGAGAACATCGATGTCTGTGCTGTGACAGAAACCTGGTTCAAGGCTCCTGAGAGCACCCCAGCGCTATCAGGTTTTACCTCATATCATGCGTTCCGCCCCAAAATCTGGACAATACCAAGAAAGGAGGGGGTATCCATATTCATCAAGGACACCCACACCTCAAGACTGGTGGCAACGCACGATGCATCTGAGACCATCCAGGTGCAATTAACCATAGGCAAGACTGCTCTGCAAATTGTAGCATGTTACAGGTCACCCTCACAAACTCAGGAACCTCACATGGCCTTCCTGAAAACACTAGAGGGATAAATGTATCACCAAACACCATCATACTAGGTGACTTCAATTACCCTAATATAGACTGGGAACACTACTCAAGCCCAAACACCTAGCCCAAAAGTTCCTGGAATTCATAAACTCAAATGCCATGGAACAACTAGTCACCATCCCCACAAGAGGAGATAACATACTTGATCTCATCATCACGAACATGGGAGCACAATGTTCAACACCGGAGGTGTACCCCTCACTGGTGAGATCAGACCACAAACTAATCTCGCTGGAGGTCCTCATCCCACCCCACCTGAAATAAAAAAGACCACAGTAAAGAACTTCTCAAAAGCCGACTTCACACTTCTAAAGACTAGTGTGGTCTCCTTTAAGGCCCCGAGCCATGGAAAACAGTACTCAAGCCGCTGAATCACTTACAAATGCCTTCTACCAGCACCTGCAGGACTGCATGGATAAGGCAATCCCAAGCAAAACAAAGACTCTTTGTACCAAAGGCAAGCGCCCAGTCTGGTGGACCCCAGCCATAAACAAACTCTACAACAAAAGGAGGAAGCTACTACAAGATAGAGCAAAATCCTTAAAAGGTAAGACACCCTTGATCACTATAAGTAAAAACTAAGAGCTCTCATAAAATCATCCAAAGCAAATTTCGAGAGAAAATAGCTAAAGACTCAAAAGACAATCATAAGGCCTTCTTTAGCTATGTTAGAAACCTGGGAGGAAACTCCCAGATATGCTCAGAGCTAGTTCAAAATGATGTGAAGATTACTGATCCTACAGACATTGCCAACATACTGGCTGACAGGTTCAGTGCAAACTTCTCCCCTCCCCAAAAGGAGAGATATCTATACCAAACGATTGCAGCCCCCAAACATCTCCAGCCCAAGTGAGAACTGCTCTCTCCAAAGCAAAAACACAGCATCCATGGGACCTGATGGTGTCCCCGGCTGTGTGCTCCATGAACTCAATGAGGAATTAAACCCACAGCTAGGACAGCTGTTTAATCAAAGTCTTACCTCTGGATACGTACTCAGGAGTGGCGCACTGCAACTGTGGTACCACTTCACAAAGGCGGTGCCTCCACCGACCCTGGAAATTACCGCCCATTAGCTTGACAAGCCTTATCTGCAAAGCCATGGAGAGGATCATAATGGACCTCATAAATAAAGACATAGGAATTTGCAGACCTTGGATCCAACCCAGTTTGGCTTTGTCAAAGGCAGATCATGCCTTTTAAACTTGGTTGACTTTTTCAAACAGTCACCAAAGCCATTGATGAGGGAAAGGCAGTCCATACAGCCTACCTCAATCTGGCTAAGGCCTTCGATACAATACCCCATTCGGGTATCATTGAAAAACTCATCAGCTTAAATGTCAACCCATACATCACAAGATGGGTTGCAAACTGGCTGAGTGACAGAACCCACAGGGTCAGAGCTGCTGGCGCCATGTCAGACTCAAAGCCTGTCACAAGTGGTGTCCCACAGGGCTCAGTCCTGGGCCCACTCTTGTTTGGCATCTACTTTTCCGAAGTACAAGCAAACACAGGAGGGTTATGGCTGACAAAGTTTGCAGATGACTGCAAACTGGGCGCCATAGTAGAAAACACATCTGACACAGATATCCTTCAGAAGGGTCTCACAGAAACGGATAACTGGTGCCAGAGCCACGGCCTAAAGTTAAATGCCAAAAATGCATAGTCATACCCTTCGGGAAAAACAAGGTTACCCCTAGCTACCAAATAGGTGGCAATCCACTGAGCACAGAAGAAGTTATCAGGGACCTGGGGACCCAGGTTGATAGTAGTCTGTCATTCGACACCCATGTAGCTAAAGTAGTTAGGAAGACCTTCTACATTGCCCACCTTATCATGAAGGGATTCTCATCTAGATCAAGGGAGGTCATAGTCTCCCTTTACTCATCACTCATCAGACCAATGATTGAGTACAATGCCCCATTCGAATGTATCTGACCCGACACTTGCAGCAGCTGGAGAGGCCACAAAAGTTCCTCACCAAAAGGATAAAGGGTCTCAAAATCTGTCCTATGCTGCCCGACTGAAAGAACTCCAGCTCTATTCAGTCGCCACCGCTTGCTCAGAGGTGACCTTTGCCTAACATACAAGGCCATGTCAAACCCAGATTTGATGAATATGCTTCACCTCAAAAATCTAGATCCATCAGAGCCACAAGGGCGGGAGACTTAAACCTTGACACGGCTATTAATAGGACGTGCTGGAGGGATAGATTCATCACCCAAAGACTCCCTTTGCTGTGGAACAAAATCCCGGTACATGTGAGGCAGAGCACCTCACTGGCCTTGTTCAAGAGAAATCTTGACCAATGGATGGGAGATCGCAGATATACCCCAGGGATTACCTCAGTGTCACTGCTCGACAGAGGCACAGCAAAATAATGGGTATAGTTCCCCATACTAAAGGGGTGGCGTAAGCCACAAAACGATGGGCTAGGCTTGTAAATGCCCTCGGGCAGATAGCCTAGTATGAACCTATGAACCTATGAACCTATGAACCCCTGCATGGCAATCTGGATAACAGGCAACCCAATCTATTAGTATGGGAGGCATGCTCTCTTCAAAAAGTGTAGTTACTAGTTGTGTCTCGAGTCTATATTATAAAGTCAAACGCTTACCTTATCAAATACCTAAACTTCGACCCAAATCATCAAACTGCATAAACACCAAATGCCCTAAACTGCGAAATTCAAAAAGTCTAACTGTCATACTTGTCCCACCCCACCACCCGCTACATACTACCTACACAGACAAACTAAACAAACCACATACATACACTAACCAAAACCCTATTTCTAACCCTAAACTAAACCCTACTTCTAACCCTACACTAAATCTTACATATACCACCATGTATGCACTTAACTTAACCCACACCCTAACCCTAAGGTCCATAACTATCGCACACTTACCTTAAAAAGCTAAACCCAAACAAACTAAATAATCCACACACATGCACTTAACAAAACCCTACACTAAATCTAACATACATTACCATCTATGCACTTACCTTAACCACACCCTAACCCTAAGATCCGTAACTATTGTACACTTACCTTACCGAGCTACACAGCAGAAGGCCAACCATGACGATTTGATATTTCCGCTTTCACTCTTCTGGACGATCAATGTTTTCATGGTTCGATGAGGATGGGTCGACGTTTAGGAATTCGATAAGGTAAGCGTTCGACTTTACAATATTGACCCGGTGTCTCCAATGATCAGTTCTGGGACCACTTCCCTTTGCTATTTACTTTTGTGATGTCAAGGCTGATATCATACCTGTGCCTGACCAAATTTGCTGATAATTGCAAACTCTGAACTGTTGTTAACTTTCCATCTGACTTCCAGACTGTTCAGGCAGAACTAACATGAACTAATAAGTGGTTCCAGGATTTCAGCCTAAAATTTAATGTGAAGAAATGCAGAATTGTGTTCTTTGCAAAACTGGGCACTGATTCATCTACTACATAGGTTGAGACCTATTTAAATGTTGGCACAGTTATTACAGACTTGGACATTTTCTTAAACTATTTTTTGATTACCATGTATACACTCATGTTAGAAAATCCTTTTACTTATCCAGACTAATCACTAGGGATGTTTATTGCAGCTGTGAAGAAGTTATTGTCCCTGTCTACTCACCCCATTATCTCATTAACACATTATGTATTATAATGTTAATTTATATACTCTGTACATCATGAGCCAGATTCCAAAAGAGTTTCTCTCAGTGTAAGTCCGCCCTTATTCCAAAAGACCTGCTCTCAGTGTATGTTACTTCAGTGTAAGGTCTATCTATAAACAGGCTTACTACAGGTATCATATTCCAGAAGACCTGATCTCAGCCTGTTCTCATTGTAAGTGGTCACTTACTCTGAAAGCAAGACTTTTGGAACTGGGCCCCATAATGTATTCTATTACGTATTAGATAATGTATGGTTTTCTTTTGCTCCATATGTTGATTAAATGACATGCTCTCTATATAAGCATTTGTCACCTGCTCCTTCATGATGCATTTTTAACCACAGACTATTCTAATTATGAATATAAGCAAAATGGAGTTAATGTGATTAAGCTACTCCTGTTTTATAAGCATTTTATTTTTCCTTGGTATGGTTTCACATATGGATAAAATATTCTAGAACTAAGGAAAGCAAATTTACATTTAATCTCAAAAGTTCTCTTTTGATATAAAAGTGTGCTCTAGTAAAATATAAAGATGACAGAGCAGTTTTCATAAGGAACACTACTTGAAAAAAACTTGAGACAACATAATAAATCTGCCTTGTATGTGGGAGAAAAATAGATATGCTTTTAACATTTAAAGAATCAGATACATAACAACAACCCAGTACTTACAGATTACCTGATATACCATTGTTCTGAATGACAAATCTAATTTATTCCTTAGACAAGTTAATATGAGAGCACAAAGTGTTCTCATCAAATTCCTGCTGACTAAAGATACCACCTAATAACATATTTTGTTTGTTTCTGGAGCAAGCCTTTCAGTAGCTTGATAGAAAACTACATGTTAAACCAAAACGCTATATTCCTTTAAGCCTTTAAAAAAAATAACCCACCTGCTGAAATTCTCTAAGCGCTTAAAACACTATAAGTTACAAAGTCAAAATATATTGCAAAAAGCAAGAAATAACTTCACAGAAAAAGAAGATACTGATAATTGAACAAGCTATAATATTTTATCGAGGTTAATAATAAGGAGAGGCAGAATGTAATTGTACATGATTATGAAGTACATTTTATCGTTAACGTCTATAAATAACTGGAGCATAAACTAGTATAGAGAAGTATTTTAAGTAATGGAAATAATTCTTATATATATTTAGCTTGAATGGGAAAAAGGGGTTGTGGGTGGATGGAAAAATGGATATATGTATGCATGTATGGATGGATGGATGGATGGATGGATATGATCCCTAAGTCAATGTTTCAGTTCACATTGTAAGCATATGTGAGTTTCAAGGTTTATCTGATGGGGTCTGTCTGGACCTCTTGCAAAAGCCATCTAGAAATGAAAGAGGAATAAGTGTTTGTAAACTAACGATTACTCTTGCTGTCGATCATTGTCATGGCTGATAGTGACAATACTATGCCAGTCTCTTCAAGACTTTCTCCCTCTTCTCTTCATTCTTTGTATTTATATCCAATATTTAGCTTGTTATTATGTTGGAAAGAAAGCAACTCTGTGAATGTTTAGAAGAAAACTTTGCAAGCATTCTGCTTGGAGCACAGTAGTACTGTCATATTTCTAATGTGTGTGTGTATGCATGTGTATATATATATATATATATATATATATATATATATATATATATATATATATATATATATATATATATAAAATAGTATAGAGACAAAGTATTAAATCATAATCAGGGAATCTAATTTTTTTAAAGAGTCAATGGATGAGATTCATTAACATGGCATTCTATGTGGAGGTCCTGTACAGAAATAGAAGGCTTGTAGAAAACCAAATGAGATTCATCCTTAGAACTACACAGGATCAGTAAAGTGGTATAATATAAAGTTGGGCTAACGTTGTATCACCCACATGCAAATAAGTAAGGAAGCATATGTGATTCAGAGACAGTCAAACCAAGCATCAGATGTCTTCATAAAGACTGAGTTATAATGCAGAAACGGAATGTAGACCAAGTGAGCAGCAACCTCCATCCATCACATATGCAAAACATGAGTACTGTAGTAAACAGTGGTCGCAATGCATGCACATAAAATGGCCATCCCAGGACACAGGACACATATGGAAATGAAAATGATGCACACTGTTAACTGCAAACACTGGTATGTCCCCTACTTGAGGGTTAGAGGAGTTAGCCCCACTGTCCAAACATCAGGGTTGTAATACACTCTAGGTGGCAAACTTGTTAAAATGATCTTTTGACTGGTTGGCTCATGATAAAAAGGACTAAATCAAAATTACAATATGCTGCTACACAGCATGGAGCTTTGCATGCCGCATAGTAGATACCATAAAGATATACGCTGAAATTCTTTATGAGTTCCCAACCACTTTAACTGTGTCTAGCTGGTATATACACATATCATCTAACATCAGGCATTTTTCACCAAATGGGTAGCTATGGATCAATTATTTCCCAGCAGTGTACTGTGTTCTATGATTCATGTTTTCTCATCTGCACTGTAAATACATAACATCATATGCAAAGCTATTGGTGTGAGCTTGTACTCTTACTTGAAGCAGTATTCATATATTCATAGATGCAAAATGACAGCTCTGAGTATAAAAACTCAGAAAAGTTGTGAATACCTGATCACAGTATAAACAGTAACTATCACTTTTTTTGTTTGATCTGGTTTTGTTTTTAAACAGATGACAAATGGATTTGATTTCCAGTTTGTGTGCTGTATACTTGTTTCCTGAAAATTATATTTTGTTGTACACTTTACAATGGAAAGAACATGCTTTGTATGTACCCATGTATTATAAATGGAATTCATTGATGTACAAAGGATGTGTGGTATTGTAAAGGGAACATGTTGTCCGGTTCATTTAAGATAGGTTGGCAATTACCTTAATGTATGTAAGTTTGGCCATCCCTGGGATACAAAAAGACTCAGAATTATGCAGAAGCCTTATCTCCAAAGGTTTCCATGTCACACTAAGCTTTGCTTATAGGACTTACTAAAGTGAGTCCCAACATTTCTAACAGTTACTCTGCTTGTGTGCAGGGGGGGGTATATGGTTGTGTGTGTGTGTGTGTGTGTGTGTGTGTGTGTGTGTGTGTGTGTGTGTGTGTGTGTGTGTGTGTGTGTGTGTGTGAGTGTAAAGGGAAGGTGCCATCTGACATTGCTAACATGATACATTGCTTCTTAGAGAGAGCACTAGCATGAACATGTCTGACAGTGGTGTGTGTGATTCAGAGATATATGGTAATGAGCCACAAGTGAGGTCTTTCAAATTGTGTCTATACTGTGTCTCTAAACTGGAATTTCTCTCTTTGTCATATTAAATAGATTCATATGAGGTCACTAAGCTAACGGCTCCAGACCCATATTTATTCTGAGTTGTCCCAATTACATGCCAATGGTGACTGGTCTTTTGCTAGAGGTGAAGTCAACCACTTTTACAGTTTGTGTCTTGTCAGTAAGCTAGTTGGCTAGCCATCTGTAATGTAGGGGTTAATTCCGAATTGCAAATGTTTCTCTATAATACCTGAGTGGGGGATTGTGTCAAATGCCTTGGCTTCATTAATATAGGTGGTATGCATTGAATATACCTTGTCCAGGGCCTTGGTGACTTTCTGGAAGAAGTCAACCTTGTTTAACAGGCATGATCTACCTTCAACAAATCTGACCTGGGTTGGTTCCAGAGTTTGGAGATTACCAATGTTCTTGTTAATAAGATCCATAATGATTCTTTCCATGGGCATGCAGATGAGGATAGTCAAGCTTATGGGTCTATAATTCCCAGGGTAAGTTGATGGTCCCCCTTTGTGCAAAGTGATTACTGTTGCTGTCCTTCATTCCTCCAGAATATATCCAGTTTGCAGGATGTGGTTTAATAGGGATCCCAGTAGGTCTCTTAGGTCATGTTTTAAGTTGTTTAAAAGGCAACCTGGAATGTTGTCTGGTCCCATCAATGCCGTGTTTTTGGCCTTGGAGAGCACCAAGATGACTTGCTCTCTTGCGATAATAGGCTGAGGAATGGTGGCAGGTATAGTTTAGGGATGACTAGAGTGGACAGGGGGTGAAGTTTTCTCCAAATATGTCAGATAACAGGTTGGCTATTACCTCCAGTTGAGTATGGGTGGTGCCATCCTCAACCAGTTCAGCGCATAGCTGGGTATTCCTTTTTAGATTTTGGATAAAGTTAAAGAATGCTGTGTGATTATCCTTAACTAAGGATACTATTTTTGCTTTGTAATTAGCTTTGGAGGACTTGACAAGATTTTTAATTAATTGTTTAAGCTAGAGGGATATCTTCCTCTGCTGAGCCAGCCTCCTATTGTTCTTGGGCATTAGTTTATTTCTCTTGTTGTATAGCCTGTTTATACTAAGGGTCCACCAGGGTGGCTTGTTTTTTTGGCAAGACCAGGTTTTAATTTGGTCAGGTTCAGCAGATTCTATAAAACTGCTTAAATGTTGATACAGGGCATTGGTGTACACCTCTGCATAGGAGTTTGTGTTATCTGCATTCAAGGCGGCTCTGAAACGTCTTATACTATGACTTAGCAGGACGTAATGTGTCTTTGAAAAATTCTTAAGAATTTTTAAGCTTGATGGGGTATCTGGTCTTATAATTACATCAAATGAGACTGTTTTTTGTTCCAATCTTACTGGACAGGACGTCATGGGGGGGGATGCAATGCTCTCCCATGCTAGTGAGTACTATGTCCAGGACATTTGAGCCACTTGCGGCTGTGCTAACTAGCTGTTCCAGAGAATTTGCATTGACAAAGTCCAAGAACCTCTAAGCCAGCATGTTTGTGGTCATGTATGTTTCCCAGTCGATGGTAGCATAATTAAAATCACTCATGAGTAAGGTGTTGGGGTATATGGAAGTGACTCCAGTAAGTCCAGGTATGTTACATGCTTCTCCTGGTTCATAGTGGGGGACCTATAGCTAGCTATGATGTGGTAGGGGGCCTTATCGATAGTTAATTGGACATCGAGTTGTCAAGAGAGTCATACTGTTTAACCAATCTTGAGGTGTACTTATCCTTAATGAAGATACATGCATGTCCTCCTTTGGTTCTTTCACATCAGTTTGTGGTCTAAATGTATGGAAGGTCTCATAGTCCTGCACAGTCAGGGTGCTTTCCCCACCTTTGAATCATGTCTCCGTGACTGCACAGACATCAGCATTTTCCAAAGTGAGGATTGCTTTCAGGGAGTGCAGTTTCTTGTTTAGACTCCTAGCATTACGCAGCAGTACCTTTAGTTTATCAAGACAGGATTTTGTCATGTTGGGAGGTTGGCTATTTTGACACTGCCCAAAAAAGGCACAATGGGATGGCTAATGCCTTTACCAGTATCCAAAAGCCTAGATCAGACAGGTGCAGACCATCTCTGGAAAAGGAATGTGGCTTGTCGACTATGTATTCCCAGACTGACAGATATTGGATCCCCTTGGATTGACATCAGATGATTGTTAAAGTCAATCATTGTTTTGTTTGTATCATCCTTAGTGAAGGTAGAATGCTGCTTAAGGCTAGGCTTATATCTGCCCATGACACATAATCTGAGAGCTCACTCATCTCTCTTTACATACAGTCCAGTGACATATGTCTCAAGTCATTCACCCCCCACATGGACTATGATGGAGTCACATACTTCTGTTTGAGTGACTTGAGTGCTTGAGTGACTTGATGGATCCTGGCACCTGACAGGCAGCTAACTGTAACCCATTCCTTATCTAGATTAGAGAGGTGAACATCCATATGTCTCATAATGGAGTCACCTTTGACCAATACATTAGGTTTAGGATTCACCTATGACCAATACATTAGGTTTTGTGGGGTAACATCTTATGGACTTATTTGTTGGGACACTGGTGGGTGTGTTATTATCTGTTATGGTTGTTTTTTACATTGTTATGTGTGTAAGCGGTTTCCATTTGAGAGACCTCTGATCTTTTGGTAAATTATTAGTGAGTATCTCTGCATATGTGGGTTTATGTTTCATGTCCTTATTTAGAGAGGGGAGTGTGTGTGGGTGGTGACAACTTGTTTGGCATCGATTTGTCCTTATGTGAGAGCCTTGCCTCCAATTTCATAGTGTGACTATGTTTCTCACATAAATATTTCTTTGTTTCAGGGGTAAGTGGTTGTCAGTATACATGAGACAATTGCTACATTGCCTCAGAATGCCCATGTCTATCAGGTTGGCAAGAGAGATGATGGGAAACTGCCTGTCCATGATAACAGTTTCTTAATGTATGTTTTATTAGGGAAGGGAATGGGTTAATTTGACAGGACTGAGCTGGTAGTGCCAAGAGCAATCCACATTGGAGAAATTAGCACAGAAAAAGAGAAATTCTCTGAATTTTTTCTCCTACATAACCTGAAAATAAAACTGCATTCATCAATCTGTCTTTATCTGATGGGACAGAAATCAAAAGAGCATGCAATGATCAGTTGATGCCTATGTAGTGTTCTTTCAAAAATATGGCATATGGCACTTTGTTTATTTAAAGTACAGCTTTACTAACAAATGTCACTGAAACCTAACTCAATTAATCTTGATTAAATTATCTGTACCTGATTCTGTAAGAATAATTATCAAGAATCCTGCAAGCTTTTTTAGGAAACACAGTATAATCTCAACCTTCAGTTCATTAAACTGGAATTGTTTTATCATGTGAACATTTCCAGGCATATAATATATGTGGTATATGCATTTTTACTTTAAGAATATTGTTTGTTCTTTAGCAAACAATTTTCAGCTTGCTAATATATGACTGTGATAAATGGTAAGTGCATACAGAAAACAGATTTGTTTTAAATAAGTCAGCTGCAGAGTTTGAAAAGTCATACCTGTTAGTTAAATGCTCAGTTAGCACATATTTTCACATTTTTTCCAGTCTAGTACATTTTCATTTGAAGATAATTTCAGAGGTTTGCATCATGTCACAGAATATAATGACTGTAAATACAATTATAATAAAGTCCTACCCCGGAATTCATGAAGCTCGGCGCAAGGCTGGCGGTAGACTTGCGCCGACAGTGCGGCGTGAAGATGGCACAGTAGTGCCAAATGCATATTAATGAAGGCGCTCTGCCGCCACAGCCTTGTGCACAGGAATGGAGCGGGAGTGCATAGGGCGTGTCGAAGTGCCGCACAGAGGCGTGGAAATGCCAGCTGTCGACGTGCAACCTAAAATGCTTCCAAATAACAAGTTGCAAGATAATAATCACATCTGTCAGTGTCTGTGGATACTGAAACGTATGCAAAGCATGCAAGAAAGTTTCTGTGAACACAAAATGAAGAAGCAAACACAAATGCACGGTAGGGAATAACGGGTCCCTATCCCGTGAACAAATGATATGGAAAATCTTGTGCTCATAGTCCAATGCAGTGTAGATAGCTATACCAAGTGGAAGTGAAATGCATCATATGTTAACGAGCTGCCAGTAGGTACATCCAGCCCAATGGTTAGGGTCACCAGCTGACCCATAATGTGAGTGAGGGTACACAGCTGGGCAGATGTGTCCATAACAAAATATATGATAAATGTACATATCTAGCGACCGTATGTCCGAATCATTTCCCACAAGGCATGTAATAGTCACATACAAAAGGTATGTCCGTATTTCACATACCAAATGTGACAGGAAATAGAATAAGCATGTAAACTAAACAGAAGGAGCATATAAACAGCTGCAATAATAAGGAAACATGTAGGCTGAAAGGAACAGTATTATCCGTACTGTCTACTGTGGGGACATGCTGTCCAGTAGAGTCTGATATGTGTACGGAATACATCCCATCCTGTTCATAGGAAAAGGTGGCATCCTACCAATGATTAGAACAGTCAGCCAAAATCCGCAAATCAGTGGTGCAAGTCGAACTTGTCAGGATGTGTCACAGTTGAACGGGTAGTACCCGGGTATACCAACCATGTAATGAAAGTTAAGTATGGGCGTGTACCTATGTGCGTGAGGTATAGCATGTGGAAAGCAAACATGGCAGGGTAGTCCACAGAACCATACAGGTACCTAACATATGTAGGGTATTCAATGTGTTACTCTGGCCATGTCATGGGCCAACAACCAAAGCAGTGATGTATGGGGTGTGAGGAATATGTGTGTGTGAGGGGATGGGTAATGGTACAATCCTCCAAGGCAATATTGTGTCATAGGCAGAATAGGTGAGCCAGAGGTGTATGAGGGAGCAGCGGGTGAAGCAGAAAGAAACACAAAAACATGTATAAACAGCTGCAATACAACCAGCCAGGCCATACTGTAGAACACAATCCCACAAACATATGAATATTGAAATGTGCGATACAAATGTATAGACATCTCACTGGCACATACCCACAGATTGGTCCTGAGGGAACTGGCCATGACAAATGCAACACACCTGGATGCATAATGGACTACCCAGCATCCCCTCCACATCACACAACCCGCTCCCTTACCTGAACGTCCACCA